>NC_053027.1:518264655-518462217 GCF_003073215.2 Triticum urartu | reverse complement strand
CATGATCCCGTGACCAGACACTTGGTCACTTTGAGCTCATTGTGATGATGCATTACCGAGTGGGCCCAGAGATACCTCTCCATCATACGGAGTGACAAATCCCAGTCTTGATCCGTGTCAACCCAACAGACACTTCCGGAGATACCCGTAGTATACCTTTATAGTCACCCAGTTACGTTGTGACGTTTGGTACACCCAAAGCACTCCTACGGTATCCGGGAGTTACACGATCTCATGGTCTAAGGAAAAGATACTTGACATTGGAAAAACTCTAGCAAACGAACTATACGATCTTGTGCTATGTTTAGGATTGGGTCTTGTCCATCACATCATTCTCCTAATGATGTGATCTCGTTATCAATGACATCCAATGTCCATAGTCAGGAAACCATGACTATCTGTTGATCAACGAGCTAGTCAACTAGAGGCTTACTAGGGACATGTTGGTGTCTATTTATTCACACATGTATTACGATTTCCGGATAACACAATTATAGCATGAATAAAAGACAATTATCATGAACAAGGAAATATAATAATAATGCTTTTATTATTGCCTCTAGGGCATATTTCCAACATACATGTGGTGAGACAACTGCGTATTTGACTCGGGATGACTAAAAGCAATGGTGAAATTCCTTCAAGTTTCAGACAGGTCAGTGATCAGTGTGTGATGCATTGAACGAAGCTCTGGAAGTTGGGAGCATGCACTAGAGTAAAGAGGAACTTAATTTTGCTCGAGTGTTGACTGTGGTCAAGAAAAGAAGGGACTACAAGTTGCAGGTGGAGTCACATGGAGTCTTTAGAGTAGCAGTGGTGCTCACGGGATAAACTCAAGTCCAATGTACATGGAAGTTTGACGCATTGACGAATTCAAGGTGGTGGAGAATATTCGCCAAGGTGGAGTTTGTTAGAGTTGTGTCGAATATTGTGTACAAGGTAGGTTACAGTTGGACTAGGAGTTGTATTGTGTTTACATAGGATGTGGAGTCGTGTCCTAATAGGACACTTGTATCCTAGGCCTCTCACATATAGCGGGGGTAGACACACGATGTAACCTATGCCAACATAATAGCACCGGAACGCAGGGGAAGCCGGAGGCATGTGCCGGTGTCCAGGGCAACCGGGTGCGGTATTGTAGTGGTGTCATGGAGAGGAGCGCCCATAGTCAGGCCCCGGGGATGTAGCCATATCAGTGAACCTCGTTAATAAATCTCGGTGTCGTGCTCGTGTGATTGCTTGGTCCTCGGATGATCGACGGTATGCCTCGGATTTATTCTAACAATTGATAAAAGGAAAGAAACTCCTAAGGGTGATAGATGTCTCATTAAAGAATTGCCTACCAAAGATGGCAATACCTAGATCTATCCTTGCTTTTATGCCTAGCTAGGGGCGTTAAACGATAGCGCTTGTTGGGAGGCAACCCAATTTTATTTTTATTCATTTCTTTTTGCTCCTGTTTAGTAATAAATAATATATCTAGCCTCTGTTTTGGTTGTGTTTTTTGTGTTTAATTAGTGTTTGTGCCAAGTAGAACCGTTGGGAAGACTTGGGGAAAGTCTTTTTAATCTTGCTGTAAAAAACAGAAACTTTAGCGCTCACGAGAACTGCTGCCGTTTTGATTTGGAAAGTGATATTTAGTGAATTCTTTTTGAAGATGATTAATATATAAATTCCTCACGTACGGCAATTTATTTTAGAATTTTTGGGGTTCCAGAGTTTGCGTTAGCTACAGATTACTACAGACTGTTCTGTTTTTGACAGATTCTGTTTTTCGTGTGTTGTTTGCTTATTTTGATGAATGTATGGCTAGTAAAATAGTTTATAAACCATATAGAAGTTGTAATACAGTAGGTTTAACACCAATATAAATAACTAATGAGTTCATTACAGTAACTTGAAGTGGTGTTTTGTTTTCTTTCGCTAACGGAGCTCACGAAATTTTCTACTTTAAGTTTTGTGTTGTGAAGTTTTCATGTTTTGGGTAAAGATTTGATGGATTATGGAACAAGGAGTGGCAAGAGCCTAAGCTTGGGGGTGCCCATGGCACCCCCAAGATAATCTAAGGACACCTAAAAGCCAAAGCTTGGGGATGCCCCGGAAGGCATCCCCTCTTTCGTCTACTTCCATCGGTAACTTTAATTGGAGCTATATTTTTATTCGCCACATGATATGTGTTTTGCTTGGAGTGTCTTGTATTATTTGAGTCTTTATTTGTTAGTTTTCCACAATCATCCTTGCTGAATACACCTTTTGAGAGAGACACACATGATTCGTAAATTGCTAGAATACTCTATGTGCTTCACTTATATCTTTTGAGTTATATAGTTTTTGCTCTAGTGCTTCACTTATATCTTTTAGAGCGCGTCGGTGGATTTGTTTTATAGAAACTATTGTTATCTCATGCTTCACTTAGATTATTTTGAGAGAGTCCTACAAAACAGCATGGTAATTTGCTTTAATTATGTTAGGCATTCAAGATTAATAATAAAAATTCTCTTATGAGTGTGTTGAATACTATGAGAAGTTTGATACTTGATAATTGTTTTGAGATATGGAGATGGTGATATTAGAGTCATGCTAGTTTAGTAGTTGCGAATTTGAGAAATACTTGTGTTAAAGTTTGTGATTCCCGTAGCATGCACGTATGGTGAACCATTATGTGATGAAGTCGGAGCATGATTTATTTATTGATTGTCTTCCTTATGAGTGGCGGTCGGGGACGAGCGATGGTCTTTTCCTACCAATCTATCCCCCTAGGAGCATGCGCGTAATACTTTGCTTTGATAACTTGTAGATTTTTCAAAAAGTATATGAGTTCTTTATGACTAAGGTTGAGTACATGGATCATACGCACTTTTCTTCCTTCCACCATTGCTAGCCTCTCTAATACCGCGCACCTTTCGCCGGTATCATACACCCACCATATACCTTCCTCAAAACAACCACCATACCTACCTATCATGGCATTTCCATAGCCATTCTGAGGTATATTGCCATGCAACTTTCCACCATACCGTTTACTATGACACGCTTCATCATTGTCATATTGCTTTGCATGATCATGTAGTTGACATCGTATTTGTGGAAAAGCCACCGTTGATAATTCTTTCATACATGTCACTCTTGATTCATTGCATATCACGGTAAATCGCCGGAGGCATTCACATAGAGTCATATTTTGTTCTAAGTATTGAGTTGCAATTGTTGAGTTGTAAGAAAATAAAAGTGTGATGATCATCATTTTTTAGAGCATTGTCCCATGTGAGGAAAGGATGATGGAGACTATGATTCCCCCACAAGTCGGGATGAGACTCCGGACGAAAAAAAAGAAGCCATAAAAAGGCCCAAATAAAAAAATGAGAGAAAAAGAGAGAAGGGACAATGCTACTATCCTTTTACCACACTTGTGCTTCAAAGTAGCACCATGATCTTCATAATAGAGAGTCTCCTATGTTATCACTTTCATATAATAGTGGGAATTTTTCATTATAAAACTTGGCTTGTATATTCCAATGATGGGCTTCCTCAAAATACCCTAGGTCATCGTGAGCAAGCGAGTTGGATGCACACCCACTTAGTTCCTTTTGTTGAGCTTTCATATACTTATAGCTCTAGTGCATCCTTTGCATGGCAATCCCTACTCACTCACATTGATATCTATTGATGGGCATCTCCATAGCCCGTTGATATGCCTAGTTGATGTGAGACTATCTTCCCTTTTTGTCTCCTCCACAACCACCATTCTATTCAACCTAAAGTGCTATGTCCATGGCTCACGCTCATGTATTGCATGAAGATTGAAAAAGTTTGAGAACACCAAAAGTATGAAACAATTGCTTGGCTTGTCATCGGGGTTGTGCATGATTTAAATACTTTGTGTGGTGAAGATAAAGCATAGCCAGACTATATGATTTTTTAGGGATAACTTTCCTTGGCCATGTTATTTTGAAGAGACATAATTTCTTAGTTAGTATACTTCAAGTGTTATTATTTCTATGTCAACATTGAACTTTTGTCTTGAATCTTTCAGATCTTAATATTCATACCACAATTAAGCAGAATTACATTGAAAATATACCAAGTAGCATTCCACATCAAAAATTCTATTTTTATCATTTACCTACTCGAGGACGAGCAGGAATTAAGCTTGGGGATGCTTGATACGTCTCCAACGTATCTATAATTTTTGATTGTTCCATGCTATGTTATATTCTGTTTTGGACATTATTGGGCTTTATTATACACTTCTATATTATTTTTGGGACTAACCTATTAACCCGAGGCCCAACCCAGAATTGCTATTTTTTTGCCTATTTTAGGGTTTCGAAGAAAAGGAATATCAAACGGAGTCCAAACGGAATGAAACCTTTGAGAATATGATTTTTGGAACGAACATGATCCAGAGGACTTGGACCATATGTCAAGAAATCAACCAGGAGGCCACGAGGTAGGGGGCGCGCCTACCCCCTAGGCGCGCCCTCCACCCTCGTGGGCCCCCTGTTGCTCCACCGACGTACTCCTTCCTCCTATATATACCTACGTACCCCCAAACGATCAGATACGGAGCCAAAACCCTAATTCCACCGCCGCAACTTTCTGTATCCACGAGATCCCATCTTGGGGCCTGTTCCGGAGCTCCGTCGGAGGGGGCATCATCACGGAGGGCTTCTACATCAACACCATAGCCCCTCCGATGAAGTGTGAGTAGTTTACCTCAGACCTACGGGTCCATAGTTATTAGCTAGATGGCTTCTTCTCTCTTTTTGGATCTCAATACAATGTTCTCCCCCTCTCTTGTGGAGAACTATTCGATGTAATCTTCTTTTTGCGGTGTGTTTGTTGAGACCGATGAATTGTGGGTTTATGATCAAGTCTATCTATGAACAATATTTGAATCTTCTCTGAATTCTTTTATGTATGATTGGTTATCTTTGCAAGTCTCTTCGAATTATCAGTTTGGTTTGGCCTACTAGATTGATCTTTCTTGCAATGGGAGAAGTGCTTAGCTTTGGGTTCAATCTTGCGGTGTCCTTTCCCAGTGACAGTAGGGGCAGCAAGGCACGTATTGTATTGTTGCCATCGAGGATAACAAGATGGAGTTTTCATCATATTGCATGAGTTTATCCCTCTACATCATGTCATCTTGCTTAAGGCGTTACTCTAGTTTTCATGAACTTAATACTCTAGATGCATGCTGGATAGCGGTCGATGAGTGGAGTAATAGTAGTAGATGCAGGCAGGAGTCGGTCTACTTGTCTCGGACGTGATGCCTATATACATGATCATACCTAGATATTCTCATAACTATGCTCAATTCTGTCAATTGCTCAACAGTAATTTGTTCACCCACCGTAGAATACCTATGCTCTTGAGAGAAGCCACTAGTGAAACCTATGGCCCCCGGGTCTATCTTCATCATATTAATCTTCCAATACTTAGTTATTTCCTTTGCTTTTATTTTACTTTGCATCTTTATCATAAAAATACCAAAAATATTATCTTATCATATCTATCAGATCTCACTCTCGTAAGTGGCCGTGTAGGGATTGACAACCCCTTATCGCGTTGGTTGCGAGGATTTATTTGTTTTGTGCAGGTACGAGGGACTCGCGCGTAGCCTCCTACTGGATTGATACCTTGGTTCTCAAAAACTGAGGGAAATACTTATGCTACTTTGCTGCATCATCCCTTCCTCTTCGGGGAAAACCAACGCAGTGCTCAAGAGGTAGCAGGAAGGAAATTAGTCCGACAGTGGATGATGGTGGTCCTTCGGAGCAACTCAAATAGGGGGTCTCTACAAATTCTACTCCGCCATCCTCCCAACAAGATTCGCAAGACAACACAAGGCTGGACAGTCAACGTAGCTGTGTAGATGATGAGCACATCTCCCCTACTCCACCATCACAGGTGCTTGCTCTAACTTGACACTATTATATGTGGTTGCATGTTGTGTATGTTGGAAATATGCCCTAGAGGCAATAATAAAAGCATTATTATTATATTTCCTTGTTCATGATAATTGTCTTTATTCATGCTATAATTGTGTTATCCGGAAATCGTAATACATGTGTGAATAAATAGACACCAACATGTCCCTAGTAAGCCTCTAGTTGACTAGCTCGTTGATCAACAGATAGTCATGGTTTCCTGACTATGGACATTGGATGTCATTGATAACGAGATCACATCATTAGGAGAATGATGTGATGGACAAGACCCAATCCTAAACATAGCACAAGATCGTATAGTTCGTTTGCTAGAGTTTTTCCAATGTCAAGTATCTTTTCCTTAGACCATGAGATCGTGTAACTCCCGGATACCGTAGGAGTGCTTTGGGTGTACCAAACGTCACAACGTAACTGGGTGACTATAAAGGTATACTACGGGTATCTCCGGAAGTGTCTGTTGGGTTGACACGGATCAAGACTGGGATTTGTCACTCCGTATGATGGAGAGGTATCTCTGGGCCCACTCGGTAATGCATCATCACAATGAGCTCAAAGTGACCAAGTGTCTGGTCACGGGATCATGCATTACGGTACGAGTAAAGTGACTTGCCGGTAACGAGATTGAACGAGGTATTGGGATACCGACGATCGAATCTCGGGCAATAACGTACCGATTGACAAAGGGAATTGTATACGGGGTTGCTTGAATCCTCGACATCATGGTTCATCCGATGAGATCATCGAGGAGCATGTGGGAGCCAACATGGGTATCCAGATCCCGCTGTTGGTTATTGACCGGAGAGCCATCTCGGTCATGTCTACATGTCTCCCGAACCCGTAGGGTCTACACACTTAAGGTTCGGTGACGCTAGGGTTGTAGGGATATGAATATGCAGTAACCCGAAAGTTGTTCGAGTCCCAGATGAGATCCCAGACGTCATGAGGAGTTCCGGAGGTAAATAATTATATATAGGAAGTGCTATTTCGGCCATCGGGACAAGTTTTGGGGTCACCGATATTGTACCGGGACCACCGGAAGGGTCCCGAGGGTCCACCGGGTGGGGCCACCTATCCCGGAGGGCCCCATGGGCTGAAGTGGGAGGGGAACCAGCCCCTAGTGGGCTGGTGCGCCCCCCTTGGGCCTTCCCCTTGCGCCTAGGGTTGGGAACCCTAGGGTGGGGGGGGGGGGCGCCCCACTTGCCTTGGGGGGCACTCCACCCCCCTTGGCCGCCGCCCCTTGGGAGATTGGATCTCCAGGGCCGGCGCCCCCCCCTTGGGGACCCTATATATAGAGGGGGGAGGGAGGGCAGCCGCACCCATGCCCCTGGCGCCTCCCTCTCCCCTCCAACACCTCCTCCTCCTCTGTAGAGCTCGGCGAAGCCCTGTCGGAGTACTGCTTCTCCACCACCACTACGCCGTCGTGCTGCTGCTGGAGCCATCTTCCTCAACCTCTCCTTCCCCTTGCTGGATCAAGAAGGAGGAGACGTCACGCTGACTGTACATGTGTTGAACGCGGAGGTGCCGTCCGTTCGGCGCTAGGATCTCCGGTGATTTGGATCACGTCGAGTACGACTCCCTCATCCCCGTTCTTTGAACGCTTCCGCTCACGATCTACAAGGTATGTAGATGCATCCGATCACTCGTTGCTAGATGAACTCATAGATGGATCTTGGTGAAACCGTAGGAAATTTTTTGTTTTCTGCAACGTTCCCCAACAGTGGCATCATGAGCTAGGTCTATGCGTAGTTCTCTTTGCAGAAGTAGAACACAATTTGTTGTGGGCGTAGATGTTGTCAACTTTCTTGCCGCTAATAGTCTTATTTTGCTTCAGCGGTATTGTGGGATGAAGCGGCCCGGACCAACCTTACACGTACGCTTACGTGAGACCGGTTCCACCGACTAACATGCACTAGTTGCATAAGGTGGCTGGCGGGTGTCTGTCTCTCCCACTTTAGTTGGAGCGGATTCGATGAAAAGGGTCCTTATGAAGGGTAAATAGAAGTTGACATCATGTTGTGGCTTTCACGTAGGTAAGAAAATGTTCTTGCTAGAACCCTATTGCAGCCACGTAAAACTTGCAACAACAATTAGAGGACGTCTAACTTGTTTTTGCAGCAAGTGTTTTGTGATGTGATATGGCCAAAGTTGTGATGAATTATGAATGATATATATGTGATGTATGAGATGTTCATGCTACTGTAATAGGAATCACGACTTGCATGTCGATGAGTATGACAACTGGCAGGAGCCATAGGAGTTGTCTTTATTTTTTGTATGACCTGTGTGTCATTGAGAAACGCCATGTAAATTACTTTACTTTATTGCTAAACGTGTTAGCCATAGTAGTAGAAGTAATAGTTGGCGAGCAACTTCATGGAGACACGATGATGGAGATCATGATGATGGAGATCATGGTGTCATGCCGGTGACAAGATGATCATGGAGCCCCAAGATGGAGATCAAAGGAGCTATGTGATATTGGCCATATCATGTCACTATTATTATTTGATTGCATGTGATGTTTATCATGTTTTTGCATCTTGTTTACTTAGAATGACGGTAGTAAATAAGATGATCCCTCATAATAATTTCAAGAAAGTGTTCCCCCTAACTGTGCACCGTTGCGACAGTTCGTTGTTTCGAAGCACCACGTGATGATCGGGTGTGATAGATTCCAACGTTCACATACAACGGGTGTAAGACAGATTTACAAATGCAAACACTTAGGTTGACTTGACGAGCCTAGCATGTACAGACATGGCCTCGGAACATAGAAGACCGAAAGGTCGAGCATGAGTCGTATAGAAGATACGATCAACATGAAGATGTTCACCGATGTTGACTAGTCCGTCTCACGTGATGATCGGACACGGCCTAGTTAACTCGGATCATGTTATACTTAGATGACTGGAGGGATGTCTATCTAAGTGGGAGTTCATTGAATAATTTGATTAGATGAACTTAATTATCATGAACTTAGTCTAAAATATTTACAATATGTCTTGTAGATCAAATGGCCAACGTTGTCCTCAACTTCAACGCGTTCCTAGAGAAAACCAAGCTGAAAGACGATGGCAGCAACTATACGGACTGGGTCCGGAACCTGAGGATCATCCTCATAGCTGCCAAGAAAGATTATGTCCTACAAGCACCGCTAGGTGAAGCACCTGTTCTCCCTGCAGAACAAGACGTTATGAACGCTTGGCAGACACGTTCTGATGATTACTCCCTCGTTCAGTGCGGCATGCTTTACAGCTTAGAGCCGGGGCTCCAAAAGCGTTTTGAGAGACACGGAGCATATGAGATGTTCGAAGAGCTGAAAATGGTTTTTCAAGCTCATGCCCGGGTCGAGAGATATGAAGTCTCCGACAAGTTCTTCAGCTGTAAGATGGAGGAAAATAGTTCTGTCAGTGAGCACATACTCACTATGTCTGGGTTACATAACCGCTTGACTCAGCTGGGAGTTAATCTCCCGGATGACGCGGTCATTGACAGAATCCTCCAGTCGCTTCCACCGAGCTACAAGAGCTTTGTGATGAACTTCAATATGCAGGTGATGGAAAAGACCATTCCTGAAGTATTTGCAATGCTGAAATCAGCAAAGGTAGAAGTCAAAAAGGAACATCAAGTGTTGATGGTGAATAAAACCACTAAGTTCAAGAAAGGCAAGGGTAAGAAGAACTTCAAGAAGGACGGCAAGGGAGTTGCCGCGCGGCAAGCAAGCTGCCGGGAAGAAGCCAAAGAATGGACCCAAGCCCGAGACTGAGTGTTTTTATTGCAAGGGAAGTGGTCACTGGAAGCGGAACTGCCCCAAATACTTAGCAGACAAGAAGGCCGGCATCACGAAAGGTATATGTGATATACATGTAATTGATGTGTACCTTACCAGTACTCGTAGTAGCTCTTGGGTATTTTATACTGGTGCAGTTGCTCACATTTGTAACTCAAAGCAGGAGCTGCGGAATAAGCGGAGACTGGCGAAGGACGAGGTGATGATGCGCATCGGGAATGGTTCCAAGGTCGATGTGATCGCCGTCGGCACGCTACCTCTACATTTACCTACGGGATTAGTTTTGAACCTCAATAATTGTTATTTAGTGCCAAGTTTGAGCATGAACATTGTATCAGGATCTCGTTTAATACGAGATGGCTACTCATTTAAATCCGAGAATAATGGTTGTTCTATTTATATGAGAGATATGTTTTATGGTCATGCTCCGATGGTGAATGGTTTATTCTTAGTGAATCTCGAGCGTAATGCTACACATATTCATAGTGTGAATACCAAAAGATGTAAGATTGATAATGATAGTCCCACATACTTGTGGCACTACCGCCTTGGTCACATAGGTGTCAAACGCATGAAGAAGCTCCATACGGATGGACTTTTAGAGTCTCTTGATTACGAATCATTTGACACGTGCAAACCATGCCTCATGGGTAAAATGACCAAGACTCCGTTCTCAGGAACAATGGAGCGAGCAACCAACTTATTGGAAATCATACATACTGATGTGTGCGGTCCAATGAGTGTTGAGGCTCGCGGTGGCTATCGTTATGTTCTCACCCTCACTGATGACTTGAGTAGATATGGGTATGTCTATTTAATGAAACACAAGTCTGAGACCTTTGAAAAGTTCAAGGAATTTCAGAGTGAGGTTGAGAATCAACGTGACAGGAAAATCAAGTTCTTGCGATCAGATTGTGGAGGAGAATACTTGAGTCACGAATTTGGCACACACTTAAGAAAATGTGGAATAGTTTCACAACTGACGCCGCCTGGAACACCTCAGCGTAATGGTGTGCCCGAACGTCGTAATCGCACTCTATTAGATATGGTGCGATCTATGATGTCTCTTACCGATTTACCGCTATCATTTTGGGGCTATGCTTTAGAGACTGCCGCATTCACTTTAAATAGGGCTCCGTCGAAATCCGTTGAGACGACACCATATGAATTATGGTTTGGGAAGAAACCTAAGCTGTCGTTTCTAAAAGTTTGGGGATGCGATGCTTATGTCAAGAAACTTCAACCTGAAAAGCTCGAACCCAAGTCGGAAAAATGCGTCTTCATAGGATACCCTAAAGAAACTATTGGGTATACCTTCTACCTCAGATCCGAAGGCAAGATCTTTGTTGCCAAGAATGGATCCTTTCTAGAGAAGGAGTTTCTCTCGAAAGAAGTAAGTGGGAGGAAAGTAGAACTTGATGAAGTATTACCTCTTGAACCGGAAAATGGCGCAACTCAAGAAAATGTTCCTGAGGTGCCTGCACCGACTAGAGAGGAAATTAATGATGATGATCATGAAACTTCAGATCAAGTTGCTACTGAACTTCGTAGGTCCACAAGGACACGTTTCGCACCAGAGTGGTACGGCAACCCTATCTTGGAAATCATGTTGTTAGACAACGGCGAACCTTCGAACTATGAAGAAGAGATGGTGGGCCCGGATTCCGACAAATGGCTAGAAGCCATGAAATCCGAGATAGGATCCATGTATGAAAACGAAGTATGGACTTTGACTGACTTGCCCATTGAGCGGCGAGCCATAGAAAATAAATGGATCTTTAAGAAGAAGACAGACGCGGATGGTAATGTGACCATCTATAAAGCTCGGCTTGTCGCTAAGGGTTATCGACAAGTTCAAGGGGTTGACTACGATGAGACTTTCTCACCAGTAGCAAAGCTAAAGTCCGTCTGAATCATGTTAGCAATTGTCACATTCTATGATTATGAGATATGGCAAATGGACGTCAAAACGGCATTCCTTAATGGTTTCCTTAAGGAAGAATTGTATATGATGCAGCCGGAAGGTTTTGTCGATCCTAAGAATGTTGACAAGGTGTGCAAGCTCCAACGCTCGATTTATGGGCTGGTGCAAGCATCTCGGAGTTGGAACATTCGCTTTGATGAGATGATCAAAGCGTTTGGGTTTACGCAGACTTATGGAGAAGCCTGCATTTACAAGAAAGCGAGTGGGAGCTCTGTAGCATTTCTCATATTATATGTAGATGACATACTATTGATGGGAAATGATATAGAACTCTTGGACAACATTAAGGCCTACTTGAATAAGAGTTTTTCAATGAAGGACCTTGGAGAAGCTGCATATATATTAGGCATCAAGATCTATAGAGATAGATCAAGACGCCTCATAGGTCTTTCACAAAGCACATACCTTGATAAGATATTGAAGAAGTTCAATATGGATCAGTCTAAGAAGGGGTTCTTACCTGTGATGCAAGGTGTGAAATTGAGCTCAGCTCAATGTCCGACCACGGCAGAAGATATAGAAGAGATGAGTGTCATCCCCTATGCCTCAGCCATAGGTTCTATTATGTATGCCATGCTGTGTATCAGACCTGATGTAAACCTTGCCGTAAGTTTGGTAGGTAGGTACCAAAGTAATCCCGGCAAGGAACACTGGACAGCGGTCAAGAATATCCTGAAGTACCTGAAAAGGACTAAGGAAATGTTTCTCGTTTATGGAGGTGACGAAGAGCTCGTCGTAAAGGGTTACGTCGACGCTAGCTTCGACACAGATCTGGATGACTCTAAGTCACAAACCGGATACATGTATATTTTGAATGGTGGGGCAGTAAGCTGGTGCAGTTGCAGGCAGAGCGTCGTGGCGGGATATACATGTGAAATGGAGTACATGGCAGCCTCGGAGGCAGCGCATGAAGCAATTTGGGTGAAGGAGTTCATCACCGACCTAGGAGTCATACCCAATGCGTCGGGGCCAATCAAACTCTTCTATGACAACACTGAAGCTATTGCACTTGCCAAGGAGCCCAGGTTTCACAAGAAGACCAGGCACATCAAGCGTCGCTTCAACTCCATTCGTGAAAATGTTCAAGATGGAGACATAGATATTTGTAAAGTACATACGGACCTAAATGTAGCAGATCCGTTGACTAAACCTCTCCCTAGAGCAAAACATGATCAACACCAGAATTCCATGGGTGTTCGATTCATCACAATGTAACTAGATTATTGACTCTAGTGCAAGTGGGGGACTGTTGGAAATATGCCCTAGAGGCAATAATAAAAGCATTATTATTATATTTCCTTGTTCATGATAATTGTCTTTTATTCATGCTATAATTGTGTTATCCGGAAATCATAATACATGTGTGAATAAATAGACACCAACATGTCCCTAGTAAGCCTCTAGTTGACTAGCTCGTTGATCAACAGATAGTCATGGTTTCCTGACTATGGACATTGGATGTCATTGATAACGAGATCACATCATTAGGAGAATGATGTGATGGACAAGACCCAATCCTAAACATAGCACAAGATCGTATAGTTCATTTGCTAGAGTTTTTCCAATGTCAAGTATCTTTTCCTTAGACCATGAGATCGTGTAACTCCCGGATACCGTAGGAGTGCTTTGGGTGTACCAAACGTCACAACGTAACTGGGTGACTATAAAGGTATACTACGGGTATCTCTGAAAGTGTCTGTTGGGTTGACACGGATCAAGACTGGGATTTGTCACTCCGTATGACGGAGAGGTATCTCTGGGCCCACTCGGTAATGCATCATCACAATGAGCTCAAAGTGACCAAGTGTCTGGTCACGGGATCATGCATTACGGTACGAGTAAAGTGACTTGCCGGTAACGAGATTGAACGAGGTATTGGGATAGCGACGATCGAATCTCGGGCAAGTAATGTACCGATTGACAAAGGAAATTGTATACGGGGTTGCTTGAATCCTCGACATCGTGGTTCATCCGATGAGATCATCGAGGAGCATGTGGGAGCCAACATGGGTATCCAGATCCCACTGTTGGTTATTGACCGGAGAGCCATCTCGGTCATGTCTACATGTCTCCCGAACCCGTAGGGTCTACACACTTAAGGTTCGGTGACGCTAGGGTTGTAGGGATATGAATATGCAGTAACCCGAAAGTTGTTCGGAGTCCCGGATGAGATCCCGGACGTCACGAGGAGTTTCGGAATGGTCCGGAGGTAAAGAATTATATATAGGAAGTGCTATTTCGGCCATCGGGACAAGTTTCGGGGTCACCGGTATTGTACCGGGACCACCGGAAGGGTCCCGGGGGTCCACCGGGTGGGGCCACCTATCCCGGAGGGCCCCATGGGCTGAAGTGGGAGGGGAACCAGCCCCTAGTGGGCTGGTGCGGCCCCCTTGGGCCTTCCCCCTGCGCCTAGGGTTGGGAACCCTAGGGTGGGGGGGCGCCCCACTTGCCTTGGGGGGCACTCCACCCCCCTTGGCCGCCGCCCCCTTGGGAGATTGGATCTCCAGGGCTGGCGCCCCCCCCTTGGGGACCCTATATATAGAGGGGGGGAGGGAGGGCAGCCACACCCATGCCCCTGGCGCCTCCCTCTCCCCTCCAACACCTCCTCCTCCTCCGTAGAGCTCGGCGAAGCCCTGTCTGAGTACTGCTTCTCCACCACCACCACGCCGTCGTGCTGCTGCTGGAGCCATCTTCCTCAACCTCTCCTTCCCCTTGCTGGATCAAGAAGGAGGAGACGTCACGCTGACCGTACGTGTGTTGAACGCGGAGGTGCCGTCCGTTCGGCGCTAGGATCTCCGGTGATTTGGATCACGTCGAGTACGACTCCCTCATCCCCGTTCTTTGAACGCTTCCGCTCACGATCTACAAGGTATGTAGATGCATCTGATCACTCGTTGCTAGATGAACTCATAGATGGATCTTGGTGAAACCGTAGGAAATTTTTTGTTTTCTGCAACGTTCCCCAACAATGTATGACCACCAGAGCCCTGGCTCGTCTCCATGTCCCGTGCGCATCGCATGCCTCACCGCTATTACCGCGTCGAGCCTCCGCTGTCCCGGTCGAGTCTCAAGGGTCGCGAACCCACACCACTCAACCCCCACTGCAGAGTACCATCGATCATCACCGACCGATGACGAGTTTTACGCTTCCATCAGACCACCGGGCTCCAGTCCAAATTACGTGTCCCTCGCTTTTCCCCACTGAATAGGCTTCGACTCTATGAGCTCTTACGCCGTAGCCCCTCAATCAGCTCCACCTTCAACATGACTTCATGGTGGTTGTACGTGCCACCCCGCGCCCTGTCGACTCCAAGCTCTCGTGTGCACCGTCTTGAATCAACCCCGCGCCATAGCCTTGTCGAAGCCGCACAAGCCTCGGGCATGTGCACCATGTGTTTCCACGCCCAGAAGTCGGTCACCATCAGCATCACGCCCCTATGTCGTCGTCGCCGATTCCACCACCGTCTTCTGTACCAACCGACTTGCGTCGATCTGTCAGACTGTCCAGTCTGACGTAGGCTCCCAGATCATCTTCCGTGAATTTCCATCCATCACATAATATTTTCATCTTAGCTGGCTTGGCTTCCCGCAATGCCTTCAAGCATCTCTGTTGTGTCAACAAATCTTTCATCCGTGTCTGCCATAACCCAAGGTTTTCAGTTCCGTAAACTTCTCCACCTCAAACCTGGTACATGATAGCGCCATGGTTCTTTGTACGGCTGACCTTGTGAAAATTTATCTGAGCATTCCTCATGTGATGTCCAAGTACACCCTTATGTACTAAAATAGCAATTCCAACCAAAAGAAAATCTTTTGGTAATCACGTGATGGCTCCCTTGCACAACTCCCATGCATGCTAATTGCTTTGCCTTGCCTGTGCTTTCCAATGTACGCATATCACGTTGGATTATTCTGCCGATGTGATCTGACTGCCTCGTGCCTTTGTCTCCCGTGTCAACTGCTGCTTTCAAACAGCTACAGCTGCCCGGCTCGGAGACCAGGAGATCACGTCTCCTCCTGGGACTCGGTCCCTTTTTTTCCAAAACAAATCTCAACTTGCCTCGCATCAGCACGTTGCAACCTTCCGTGTGCTCTTGCATGACTCAGCTCCAAGCAGCCACCAATGCAACTTCAGGGCTTCCAACGCGATGTTGCCTCGTGCAACGCATGCATCTACCACGGCCTGGCCATTAGCACGCACACATGCCAGATTTGCTCTGCCACATGCCCGCCTGGCCACCACTGCATCTGCTGCCACCCTGTACGCGCCTCGGATTGGGCCCCTTTGTGTCCATGTTCGATCAACTCCCCGATCTCATCAAGACCGACCAATCTGCAACACCACGACACGTCGCCTGCTCAATCCGACCTCGCACCGTATGTACGCTCACCCGATCAATCGCCGCACGCCACACGCACACGCGCTGCCACCGATGCTTTGGCCTTGCTTCTATTCCAATCTTGTCGAAAACCACGCCGCTACCGGCTGCAATCTCAGACCCGATACTTCCTCTAGATCAACAATCCATAGCCTTCTCGAACCTTGCTCATGATACCACTTGTTAAAATAAATTCGAGGCATACCGTCGATCATCCGAAGACCAAGCAATCACACGAGCACAACACCGAGATTTGTTAACGAGGTTCATCGATATGGCTACATTCCCGGGGCCTGACGATGGGCGCTCCTCCCCATGACACCGCTACAATACTGCACCCGGTCGCCCTGGAAACTGGCACATGCCGCCGGCTTCCCCTGCGTTCCGGTGCTATTATGTTGGCATAGGTTACATCGTGTGTCTACCCCCGCTATATATGAGAGGCCTAGGATACAAGTGTCCTATTAGGACACGACTCCACATCCTATGTAAACACAATACAACTCCTAGTCCAACTGTAACCTACCTTGTACACAATATTCGACACAACTCTAACATCAATAATCAAACTTTTAGGCACAAAATCGAAAAAATCATTAGTAGCAAATGGTTCCTTAATGATAGTAAAAAGATTAGGATAAATACTTATAGATTTGAGATCCACAGTTTCTTTGCTAGAAGATTCACCTTTATTTTTTAGGAACATACATAAGCTTGTATATTTTAGTTGGAGGACTTGGAGTATTCTTTACGGAAGAAAAAACGGTCCCTAAATTGGTAATGATACCCTCAAGTTTATCGATTCTAGTAGAATCATGATTTATTCTTTCATTTACTATGGGTTCCTTCTCCTTAATATTTTTCAACGTGACTCCTACTTTAGATCCATATTGAGTAATTTGGTTGTGCATCTTTTTATCAAAATTTTCAATTAACTCTACGGTAGAAACTTTATTTTCAATAATTTCAAGTTTTTGCATTACATGCTCCAAAGTTAACATAGTTCCATTAACCAAAAGAGGGGGTGAGCCAAACAAATCTATCATAGCATTATAGGAATCAAAAGTGTGCCTACCCAAGAAATTCCCTCCGGTAATGGTATCAAGGACATATCGGTACCAAGGAGTAATGCCAACGTAAAAATTGCGGAGAAGAACGGAAGTGGGTTGCTTCCTGGTAGATCTATTTTGAGCATTGCAAATCCTATACCAAGCGTCTTTTAAATTTTCTCCTTCCCTTTGTTTAAAATTAAGAACTTCATTCTCGGGAGACAACGGAGCAAATAGGGGACTAGCCATAACGACAAGCAAGCAACACTCGAGCAAACAAGAAACGGGCAAAAAGAGGCAAATAGAGAAATAGAGGGAGGATAGAGAGAGAGGGCGAATAAAACGGCAAGGGTGAAATGGGAGAGAGGAAAACGAGAGGTAAATGGCAAATAATGTAATCTTTGAGATAAGGGTTTTGTGATGGGTACTTGGTATGTTGACTTTTGCGTAGACCTCCCCGACAACGGTGCCAGAAATCCTTCTTGCTACCTCTTCAGCATTTGCGTTGGTTTTCCTTGAAGAGAAAGGGTGATGCAGCAAATTAGCGTAAGTTATTTCCCTCAGTTTTTGAGAACCAAGGTATCAATCCAGTAGGAGGCCTCGCACGAGTCCCTCGCACCTACACAAACAAATAAATCCTCGCAACCAACGCGGTAAGGGGTTGTCAATCCCTACATGTTCAATTACGAGAATGGGATCTGATAGATATGATAAGATAATATTTTTGGTATATTTATGATAAAGATGCAAAGTAAAATAAAAGGCAAAGGAAATAAATAAGTATTGGAAGATTAATATGATAGAAGATAGACCCCGGGGCCATAGGTTTCACTAGTGGCTTCTCTCGAGAGCATAAGTATTCATGGTGGGTAGACAAATTACTGTTGAGCAATTGACAGAATTGAGCATAGTTATGAGAATATCTAGGTATGATCATGTATATAGGCATCACGTCCGAGACAAGTAGACCGACTCCTGCCTGCATCTACTACTATTACTCCACACATCGACCGCTATCCAGCATGCATCTAGAGTATTAAGTTCAAGAGAACAGAGTAACGCTTTAAGCAAGATGACATGATGTAGAGGGATAAACTCATGCAACATGATGAAAACCCCATCTTGTTATCCTCGATGGCAACAATACAATACGTGCCTTGCTGGCCCTACTGTCACTGGGAAAGGACACCGCAAGATTGAACCCAAAGCTAAGCACTTCTCCCACTGCAAGAAAGATCAATCTAGTAGGCCAAATCAACCTGATAATTCGAAGAGACTTGCAAAGATAACCAATCATACATAAAAGAATTCAGAGAAGATTCAAATATTTTTCATAGATAAACCTGATCATAAACCCACTATTCATCGGTATCAACAAACACACCGCAAAAGAAGATTACATTGAATAGATATCCACAAGAGAGGGGGAGAACTTTGTATTGAGATCCAAAAAGAGAGAAGAAGCCATCTAGCTAATAACTATGGACCCGTAGGTCTGAGGTAAACTACTCAACTTCATCGGAGGGGCTATGGTGTTGATGTAGAAGCCCTCTGTGATCGATGCCCCCTCTGGCGGAGCTCCGGAACAGGCCCCAAGATGGGGTCTCGTGGATACAGAAAGTTATGGCGGTGGAATTAGGGTTTTGGCTCCTGAAAGATCGTGGATGTCTCCTAGAGGGGGGGTGAATAGGAGCTTTAAAATAATTACGGTTTAGGCTTGAACAAATGCGGAATAAACCTAGCGGTTAATTTGTGAAACACAAAACCTACAACAACTAGGCTCACCAATGTGCACCAACAACTTATACTAAGCAAGATAAACAACTATGTGATAGTAAGATATATGACAAGAAATAATATGGCTATCACAAAGTAAAGTGCATAAGTAAAGGGCTCGGGTAAGAGATAACCGACGCACGCGGAGACGATGATGTATCCCAAAGTTCACACCCTTGCGGATGCTAATCTCCGTTTGGAGCGGTGTGGAGGCACAATGCTCCCCAAGAAGCCACTAGCGCCACCGTAATCTCCTCACACCCTCGCACAATGCAAGATGCAGTGATTCCACTAAGGGACCCTTGAGGGCGGTCACCGAACCCATACAAATGGCAACCCTTGGGGGCGGTCTCCGAACCCGTACACTTTGGCAACCCTTGGGGGCGGTCACCGGTACCCGTCAAATTGCTCGGGGCAATCTCCACAACCTAATTGGAGAACCCGACGCTTGCCCGGAGCTTTACACCACAATGATTGAGCTCCAAACACCACCAACCATCTAGGGCGCACAAGCACCCAAGAGCAACAAGCTCAAAGGTACCAAGCACCCAAGAGTAACAAGCTTCTCAACTTGTAACTTCCACGTATCATGTGGAGAACTCAAACCGATGCACCAAATGCAATGGCAAGGGCACACGGAGTGCCCAAGTCCTTTTCTCTCAAATCCCACCGAAGCAACTAATGCCAGGGAGGAAAATGAGAGGAAGAACAAGAAGGAGAACACCAAGAACTCCAAGATCTAGATCCAAGGGGTTCCCCTCACCTAGAGGAGAAAGTGATTGGTGGAAACGTGGATCTAGATCTCCTCTCTCTTTTCCCTCAAAAACTAGCAAGAATCCATAGAGGGATTGAGAGTTAGCAAGCTCGAAGAACGTCAACAATGGGGGAAGAACACGAGCTCAAAGGATAAGGTTCATTGGGGAAGAAGACCCCCTTTTATAGGTGGGGAAAAATCCAATCATTATGCTCACAGCCCGCACCGAGCAGTACTACCGCTAGAGCGGTAGTAGCCCTTTGAAACACAACAGCAAGGAAGCAAAAAAAAGCCAGAAGAACCGTCTTAGTGGTAGTACCGCTTGACCTGACGGTACTACCGCTAGGGGTAGCGGTACTACTGCTAAGGGTAGCGGTACTACTGCTTGCGAGCGGTACTAAAAAAATTACATCCGTGCCTACCACCGTTGGAATTGTGACGAGTTTTTGGTCCCGAGTGAAAGTAGCCACGGAAGTAGCCGCGGTAGTACTGCTCCAAGAGGTAGTACCGCTCCCAAGAGCGGTAGTAAAAAATTACATCCGCTCCAGTCCGCGGTAGTACCACTGCAGCCTTTTCAGAACACCAAAACTGACACAACTTCTGCAAACGGACTCCGAATTCGACGAAACCAAGTTTGTTGGAAAGCTAGAGACAAGGGCTAACACAATCTTGATAGAAATACCAATAAGAAGAAAATGAGAAAAGGCCCAAAAGAAAATGGTGAGAACCCTTCCTCGGATAAGACCGGTAAAACCTCCAACACCGAAAACATCATAGAAGACGCATGCAAACTCCGTTTTCGATGAACTCAAGCTTGTCATAAAGATGACCATAAGCTCTAAGACTCACAAATAGAACCAAAGAATAACCAAGAAACATGATGCAAGGGTGCAATGGTTTGAGCTCTCGATGAATGATACGATCAAGCT
This sequence comes from Triticum urartu, assembly GCF_003073215.2. Classification (NCBI taxonomy): domain Eukaryota; kingdom Viridiplantae; phylum Streptophyta; class Magnoliopsida; order Poales; family Poaceae; genus Triticum; species Triticum urartu. The sequence goes on along the minus strand of NC_053027.1, from coordinate 518,441,605 downwards.
ACTCACTTGAGAGCCCCCCTTGATAGTACGGCTATCGATCCTATAACCCGGTCTCCCAACTACCACCATGAGACCGGTAAAATAGAAAACCTATCAAGGGCAAAGCTTTGCCTTGCACATGATCCACTTTAGCTAGATGATGACGATCTTGTCCTCCTCAAGATGGACCACCTTTCTTGATTGCGTTGGGTCGATGGAGACTAGATGATTGCTCCCCCATACTCCACTATGGGTGAGCCACTCTTCGGCACATCTTCACATGTCCATTGACACCACAATGGATGGCAAGCTTCAAGCACTTGATCTCTTCGTGATTCTCCACTTGAACTTGCACATGGCAATCTTGATGATGATCACCACTTGATGTCATCCTTCCCATGGGTTGTATGATATCATCCTCTTGACGCAAGCCCATGGACACGTACCTAACCCCACATAGACTCTCACATAGACTCTCACATAGACCATGGGTTAATACACAAAGTGTAATGGACAATGTTTACCATACCATGGGATCACTTGATCCCTCTTGGTACATCTTCTACTCTTTGTGAGTTGATCAACTTGATTCACTCTTGACTTAGTCTTGATCAACCTTGACTCTTTCCAACTCTCTTCATTTGGATGATTTCTTGAAGGTAAACATGAATGATCACACAATCTTCTTCTTGAAGACATGCTTGCAATAAGCTCAACACTCACATGATAAATCTTTGGATAATTCCTTAATAGCACCTTGGTCAACCCATATACTCCTTGAAACCAACACATGGACTTCAAGAAATGCCTATGGAAAATCCTTCAAATATAACTCAATGCAACCATTAGTCCATAGAGAATGTCATCAATTACCAAAACCACACATGGGGGTACCGCATGTCCTTTCAGTTTCCCCCATTTTGGTAATTGATGACAATCACTTTCAAGAGAGTTTATATAAGGAATTATGCATCACCATGCAATGCAACAACCGATAATGCATGCGTAGGAGATGCGTATGCTTAGGAACAAACCAAAGCCAGAAGAGACAACTCTCTAAACTTCTCCACAAAACTCTCTGAAACTTCTCCCCCATTGGCATCGATTGCCAAAATGGGCTAAAAGCTTAGAAGGCCAATATAAAATGTGTTCCTCCATAAATTGTGTATTTCTCAACAAGAGAGTGGAATACAGTACACATATCCAACGGTAAATACTTGGAGGAAGACATACTATATTGAGGCCCAAAGATTGCAAAAGGAAGATATGCCACAAAGACATAATCAAAGAGAGAAACAAGCAATCAAGCAATCAAATGATACCAATTGAAGCAAGCTATCAAAAGATACCAATTGAACCAACTAGGCCAATGATCCTGCGAGCCACATGAATAAAGGATATTATGATAAGAGCAGAGCAGTGTTCTAAAGAAACTAGAGAAGCTCCCCTTGATTTGTGCACATCAAGAATATTTGTATTTGGATACAAAGTGTACAAAATAGGATCATAGCTCCCCCAAAATCAATAGAAACTTACAACAAGTGTAAGTGCGCATATAGGAAACAAAGCCTAGTACTTGCAACAAACACAAGGTTGAGCAACAAGTAAAAGAGGCAACTTAAGAATGGGCTCAACCAAAATGATGTGTGTGAGTCAAGGCAATGAACTTGAGAAGACTAATATATGGATGAGCATTAAGCATCAACATAGTCTTGGATACTAGAGATACAAGGTGCATGACATTTCCTCCCCACACACACACCAAGCAAAAGGGTTCACAAGCACACTAAAAATGCACAATGAATAACCAACACTTGTGACAAACCATGGTGAAGAAAGAAAATGATAGCTTTGTCAAGAGGAGGGATACCAATCAAAATGGCAAAAGCATCATTAAGACAAGCAAGAGAAAAATAATATCTTCACCACAACAGAGTGCATCAAGATGCAACGCTATATGATCTGCACTCAAGGTAAGTCCTTTCACATAACCACCAAGGAAAGGTGGACGTTAAAGAATAAGGATATCAACTAGAGATGTAACTCCTCTCAAGTGTATAAGATTCTAGGTGGATGAAAATCATGATGATATCAATCCACAAAGAAGGATATACACACGAAAAGGTTACAAAAAGGAAAGAACAATATATCCACAAGGAAGTCATAAATATACCAATAAGAAATTTTCTTGAGAGCATAGCACATGGCTAGATATGGTCTTATTGTATATAAACGAACTCCTACCGCACAACCATCAAAGACATCACAACTAGCAACATGAGATCATTGTTGAGATGCTTTGAGAAAGGGAACAAGTATCACAAGAATGAATGAATACGATGCCATGATACAACCTACACAAGGTTGATGCAAGAAATGTGTGCATGAAGAATATGAAGATACTTGTTACCGAGTTAACATTGGAAGGATGTAGTAGATACCAATTGAAGGTAGATAGTAGTTCATTAAGCATCCTAGCTTGACTCCAATAAGCACATGGTGACACCACCTTCCTTGTGAGTGAGCCGAGCATCCAATGTATCTCCAATTGTTCCTAGAACAATGTAACACCCTCGATGCGACTAGAGCTCCCACGTGTCGAGGCACGACTTAGAGACATAATCGCATTGAAGGCATATGTTGCAAGTTAGGCAATCTTCACAACATCCCATGTAATATGAATAATAAAGGGGAGGACATAGTTGGCTTACACTCGCCACGTCAATCAAGAACATGAATAACATTACATCATCCAAAACACTCATGGCCTGACTACGGCGCCAAAATAGAAGAGAACCCAACATGCGACATGGCCTCGAATCAAACCCCAACTAGGCACCACTACTGATCATCAGGAAAAGACACGTAGTAATGCTGAGAGTCCTCGTCGAACTCCCACTTGAGCTCGTACTCGTCACCTGGAGCGGAATCACCTGGACCTGTGCCGGTGTACTAAAGTAGGGGTACCCTTAGTACCCCGAACTTGTGCACGGGCAGTCGCAGCGTCCCGCGGCAAGGCCTGCCAGATCACCGCCAAGATTCTCCGTGGTCCCTCTGAAGACCATTCAAGAACAAAGTACTCAAGACAAGACCCCGGCAAGAGGAGCTTGCCGGGAAGAAGGCAAGACCCCGGCAAGAGGAGCTTGCCGGGAAGAAGGCAAGACCCCGGCAAGAGGAGCTTGCCGGGAAGGCCATCAGAAGCGTTCCAAGGCCCCAGCAAGAGGCGCTTGCCGGGAAGGCCGTCCGAGGCATTCCAAGGAACTTGCCGCGGCGCGCTATGCGCCCCGACAAGGCCCGGTGAGCGACAAGCTCCCGGAAGCGACAAGTCGACGGCCGCGGCAAGGCGCTTGCCGCGGCAAGCCCCCACTCCACGCCCGCGCTCCAGCACATCCACCCACGTGTCGCTCCGGGGCCCCTCCCGAGCGCACGTGGCAGGAGGCTGCGCAGCTAGGGGCGTGCGGTGGCGCGCAGGCGCTGACAAGACAACCATCGTGGCAAGACGGTGGCGTCCCTAGCGGTCCCTTTCGGTGCTGTCTAGGCGACACAGACGGGCATTTAATGCCCTTGTCCCCTGCCGTCAGGGTTAGGTATGATAACACTGTAGCAGCTAACTGTGCCTACTACAGCACCTAGCTGTGCCTACCCACGGCACCCTTTCCATTTTTGCCCTTGGCCCCCGTTGCTCTATGTCGGTAACCCCTTGAGTATAAAAGGAGGCCCGTGTGCAACGTAGAGGGGGTCGGCCATCTGGAGAGCTCTCGCGAGGTTCAGCAATTCCACACACTCACGCTCGCTCCCGAGCTAGAAATCAATACCAATCCACAAAGCAGGAGTAGGGTTTTACGCATCCGTGCGGCCCGAACCTGGGTAAATCGCTCGCGTGCTTCGCCCCGATTTACTCCTCGCACGACCAACCGCCCGCTTGCTTCGCCTCGATCTGCTCTTTGCGCAACCTCTGCCCCCCGCCGAACCAAAAGGGACCCGGTCCGCCGGTCCCATAGGTGCCCGTGGATCAGAAACCCCGGCATCTCTGGCGCGCCAGGTAGGGGGCGTCGAAGTGGTGTGAATCAGATCCAGCGTTCTTGCGAGCTAGATCTTCATCTTCTTCATCAACATGCCACCGAAGAAGAAAGTTTCGGAGGCAGCTGCTCCGTCCGCGCCGAGCCACCCACCGCCGAAGCAAACAGATGGTGGGGCAGGCGCCGACGGAGGAACACGCGTCGACGAGGGAACTCGCGGTGCTGCCAGGTCCCAGGGCAAGGCTGCGCTGCCCGCCGGCGGCGTAGCCGGCTCCCACAACGACCAGGGGCACTCCAAGACCTCGGCGTCCGTGCATGCACCGCGCCCATCTCAGGAGGCGCGGGACCGACAGCGTCATGGTACTCACGGTACCATGCGCTCGCTGGATCAAGATCGAGCTGGTGGATCTCGGAGTGCCCAAGACCACCATGCACATCAACACACCCAGAACAGATAAGTTGCCAAAGCCTGAGCAACCAGATCTCTAATTTTTAAGCTATTCCCCGCGGATCGGCTCACTTTGTATGAGAAGCCTGTGCGCGGAGGAGCCAACTCGTAGCTGGCTGCGCCCTTGCGTTGTTTCGAGCTCGCTCATCATTAGGTGAGCTGCGGCTAGTTGCTACACTAACCGCCCCCTTGCATTGTTTTGAGCCTGCTCAACAACGTAAGTTAGCTGCGGCTAGTTGCTACACTAGCCGCGCCCTTACTTTGCTTCGAGCCCCGCTCAGCAACTTAAGTGAGCTGCAGCTGGCTGCGACAAGGTTTCTTGCCGGTAGCGACACCGCCAGTTCCGCGCCCAGCGGTCGCGGTTCGGATGCCTGCACCGGCAAGTTCCCTAAAAAGCGTAGGGCAAAAACATACAAAGTTGACGCCGAAGTGGGAAGGCCCTTACCGGGTGAAACGAGTCACTGGGCCCGGCGCTGTCCGCCTTGAGACTGAAGATAGCATCCCAGTGAGCAACTCCTGGAACATCGAGCGTCTTCGTAGGTTTTACCCGTAAGGCGCGGTTGTCGGAACCCGTTCCGGCAACCACCTCTTGTACAAAGTCTTGCCACTGTTGCATGTGATCCTTTGTACGAGGCCGGGCGCAGATCCCGTGCGCAGTAAAGCTCGTGTGCTCCGCACATTTTGTCGATTTTATGCTTTCTATTTTCTGGCATATATGATCTGACATTTGTGCAGCACCAACCCCACGGTAAGCGATAACGAGCTGCAAGGCTCTATATCTTTATTTTCTCTTCTTTCTTTTCTTCCTTCTTCCAAGGAAAGAAAGGATCCCTCACCCACAAGTTTGCCGGGGGGAAGAGAGAAGAAAAGGATATGGACCAGGCGTCGTTCAAGAATTTCGCCTTGCCGGGAAGCAAACGACAGAAAAGCTAAGTTGCCAAAGTTTGAGCAGCCAAGTTTTTTAAATTTTAAGTTATCTCCCTTGAACGACTGCACTTTGTATGGGAAACCTGTGCGCGGAGGAGCCAACTCGTAGCTGGCTGCGCCCTTGCGTTGTTTCGAGCTCGCTCAACAGCATTAGGTGAGCTGCGGCTAGTTGCTACACTAGCCGCGCCCTTGCATTGAGCCTGCTCAACAACGTAAGTTAGCTGCGGCTAGTTGCTACACTAGCCGCGCCCTTACTTTGCTTCGAGCCCCGCTCAGCAACTTAAGTGAGCTGCAGCTGGCTGCGACAAGGTTTCTTGCCAGTAGCGACACCGCCAGTTCCGCGCCCAGCGCTCGCGGTCCGGATGCCTGCACCGGCAAGTTCCCTAAAAGCGTAGGGCAAAAACATACAAAGGGAGGAGTCAAGTAAAGGGAATAACATTGCAATGCCTACCCAGAAGAAAATTATATTACAAAATAGCTTGTCGCAGCTCTAATAAATGTTTTCTATGACATAGCTAGCAGCGACAAGGAAAGAAGGAAGCCGGCGGCCTAGTCGACGCGGTCGCCCTCGACCCTCTTGATCCCGCTCACCTTGTCCACAATGGGTGCGACAAGGGCCTTGAGCTCTTCCTGATCGATATCAGGCGGCAAGGATCTGAGGACGTTGTGGAGGCGGAGGCCTGGATTGCGGAAGGCAACCTTCATCAACACCTTCTGAAGGGCTCCCGCATAGATCTCGCGCGACTCGTCGGCCAGCCGCTTCGGGATCTTATCCCGGAGCCGCTGGAGTGCTGTCGCCACGCCTTGGAAGAACATAGTGAGCTTGGCGCTAGGTTGGAGGTTCTCGTCAGAGGAGTACCCGAAGTCCTCCACCCCCAGCTGCGCCAGCTCCTTGTTGATGTCCCCGGCGGCGTTCACGAGGCTCTCTGTCCAGTGCTCCACCGTATCCCTAAAGGCATTTTGGGTGGTGGCAGCACTCTCCAGCAACGCCTTGTCGGCATCGATCTCCTTCTTCAAGGCCGCCTCCCGCTCCTTGGCGCCGTCCAGCGCCTTGGTCAAAGCGACCAGCCTCGACTCGAGGGCGGCATTGGAGTCCTTGGCGGCACTGAGCTCTTCGCCATATGCTTTGCGGTCAGCCTCCAGTTGCACCACCTTCATCTCCAGCACCTTTTTGGCGGCCTCGGCAGCGGCGGCAGCGTCCTCCGCTTGCTTGAGGGCTCCGCCTAGTTTCTCCTCGCGCGCGGCAAGCTCCTCCTCATGAGCGTCGAGGTTGACCTTCCGCTGCGCCTGCTCGCCCACTTCCGCGGCTAGCTTCACGGCGGCAAGTCGCTGCAGCTCTTCGGCTTCGGCCTTCTCGAGGAGAAAGGCCTTCTTCGCCTCAGCGAGCTGCTCCCGCTCCTCTGCCAAGGATCGGACGGCTTCCCGGTGGAAACCCGCGAGCTCGTCTGCGCGCTTCTCAATGTCTGCTCCCGCCTTCACGACAAGCACCTCGCGGGACTCCAGCTTGTCTTGTCGCGCGCGGTAGAGCGACATCAACCTGCGCAGCAGCCGCTCCTCTTCGGGCTCATTGCTACTGTTGCTCGGCGCGTCGACCAGCTTCAGACCCGCGGAGGCAAGCACTTCCCCGTCGAAGACCTCCCCCTCGACCGGCGCCCTGGAGCTTGATGCCCAGGGGAGGTTGATGAAGACGCCTTCGTCGGCTTTCAAGTAAACGCCCGGCTGGGGCTCCTCGATGCTTGGCGCTGCGGCTTCGGCGGACGGGTCGGCGGTCGGTGCAGCGCCTGGCGCTCCTGCGGCCTCTGGGCTGTCAGTACGATCGCCAGATCCCTCACCAGCCGCCGCGGCGCCAGCCTCGACGGCCTCGGCGCTGGCGGCGTCGCCACCACCGGCTGCGTCCTCAGCGGCGACCTCGGTCTCCATCCGCTCCGCAGCGGATGGGTCTGATGGCCGGCAAAGGGGGAAAGAGTCAAACAAGATCCAGCCAAAAACTCAAAGAGACCAGAAGAAGAAGAACCCAAGGGAAGATTTGAAGCAAGGAGATTACCTGCGCTGGGCTCGGTGGCCATGGTCTCTGCCGCTGGGGGGATGCTGGTGCCGTCCCTTGGCGGAGAGCTTCCCCTTGCCGGAGAGCCACCCCCTGCCGATGAATCTCTTGCCGGAGAATTTTCCCTGGGCGGCATAGTTGAAGCAGATGGCATGCCGGGGGCTGTCTCCGGACGCTCCTGGTGAGGCTGCTCTGCTCCTACACAAGGCAACAAGCGGATATCAGCAAAGACAAGTACCCATGCGCGCCTCACCGCGGCAAAAAGTTCACACACTTACGCTGGGGGCTGCCATGGAGGAAAGTCGCCAGGTCCGGCAAGGTTGTCTCGGGCGCGCCACCTGTTGTCGCAGTGGGCACGTCTTCAACGATGACCACCGGGGCCTTAGCTCTCTTTGCCGCTCTCTGGGCCAGAGTCCTAAAAAGGAGCAGGCCCAGGGAAAAGCAATTGAGAAGCAAGAACAACAACAAAAACCGAAGAAATGCGAGTACATCAAGAGAAGCTTACTCTTCTTCATCCTCCTCGTCGGAGCTCAGCACGGAGAAGTCGAAGCCCGGCGCACTCCCAGAGCGAGGAGGCGGAGGAGAAGCTTCCCTTGGCCGCTTAGCGGGAGCAGTGGTGGCGGTCTGAGAAGACCCCGCTCTGGCTGTCGGCACGGCACGGGAAGCGGCAGGGACCAAAGCGGTGGTCCGGCTGGACCCCGCTCCAGTTGCCGTCGTAGCATGAGGCGCTCCCGCGGCAACGGTGTTTGCCGAGGTCGAGCGCATCACGCGGCGTGGCGACTGTTGACCCGCTTGCCGCTCCGCCTCATCGCCAGCCTTGCGGAGACGCCTCCTGGGCGGCGTTGGGGCCTCTGATTCTGGTGGGCCGTCCGGAGGCAAGGAGGAAGAGGAGTCGACTTGCCGCGAGCTGCCCGTATCTTTGGTAGGCTCGCTCGGCTCAGCATCTTGCCCGGCAAGCCCCTCCTTGCCGGCAGACTCCCCTTGCTCGCCACAGCTCGCCACTTCTGCCGCGTCTACTTCCGCGGTGGTGAACCCAAACTCGCCCGCGGCTGCGGCTGCCGCCGCCTCCTCCAGCCTGGTGGCAATGCGCGCCATCTCCGCGTCAGTGGTGTCGCGGGTGAGGCCGTCTTTCTCGTCGGGGCAGACGGCCACTTCCACCAAGTTGTCGAAGAAGTGCTGCACGACCTCGTCGGCAGGCTCCTGCCAAGTTGGCACAATCCCGTGCGAGTCGCATTCCGGCATCATTGCACGGATGCGGTCGAGCGCGGAGTTGTTGCACAAAGGAACGACGCCCCCCGGCAACCTGAACACCTCGGGATGCTGGGGGTCATACTTGAACAGCTCCTGCAGCATCGCATGGAGCTCCACAACTGTGAAGTTGTAGTTGAGGCCCGGCCGCAGCCTTATAATGTCTGCCGCGTTCTTGAACTCCCAAGTTGGCCTCCCCCGCTCTTGTAGGGGGGCGATGCGGCGGCGGAGGAAGTCTGCGCCAACCGCGCCGACAGTGAGCCCGGCATTCCGGAGGCGCAGGATCCTGGTGACGGCGATCCCCAGCCTGTCATCCTCCGGGGCCAGGTCGCTCCAGTCGTCGCCGCGCGCCACCGGGGTTTGGCGCCGGGCGGTGAAAGGCTGCGGACTCTCCTCAACAATCCAGCACCAATCAGCCCTCCACTCCTCCCACTTGCCGCGGAACTCTCCCTCCAGGTAGGTCTCCTTCTTGCCGGTCCTCGAGATCCAGGCGATCCCGCCGGATAGAGGCTCTCCTCTCTTTACTCGAGGGGTGAAGAAATGGCGGAAGAGGGCTACATTGGGAAGAACTCCGACAAAGTTTTCGCAGAGATGCGCGAAAACTGCCATCGTCAGAACGGCGTTGGGGGTGAAGTCGAGGAGGTGGAACCCATAGGTGTTCATGACGTCGCAGAAGAAATCAGAGAAGGGCGGGCAGAGCCCGCAATAGAAGAACAACGCGAAGAAGGCGTACCCATTTGGGGCAGTCTTACAGGCGGCGGCGGGGAGAACTCTTGTGCGCGGATGCGCGTGCGTCTCCGCCGACCAGAACAGAGAATAGTCCGCCTTCAGCTCCGTCGCGCCGAGCCTGGGGGGGAAAACGGCCCGCGTCCTCCGCAGCGCCGCGAGCCGCTGTGCCTCGGTCGTCTTCACGGTCTTCCCCCTGTCGGCTTTCGGAGCCATGGCGGAAGCAGTGGAGGGGATCGACGGCGTTGGTGGTGCTGGCGACGGGGGAGGGCGGAGCGCTGCTCTCTCTCTCTCTGCTTTGGGGAGGCGAGAGGGCGGCGGAGATTTCCGAGATTGGGAACGGCAACGGGCGAATGGGCCAACTGCCGCCGCTTCCCCTGCTCTTAAAGGGGGAAGGGGGCGGACATTCCGCATTTCGAGAGAAGGAACCCCCACGACGCCGCATTCAACGCATGCCGTCGGGGGGAGGGCGCGGTGGAGGCGGAGGAAGATTCGGCGTAACCTAGGCCGCGCGTGCCCGTGCACTGTTTTGGGCCTGGCCCAACAGCGCTCGGCACCGTGTCTGGCCCAGGCCCGGGGGCTCCTATCAGTGTACTCAAGTAGGGGTACCCTTAGTACCCCGAACTTGTGCACGGGCAGTCGCAGCGTCCCGTGGCAAGGCCTGCCAGATCACCGCCAAGATTCTCCGTGGTCCCTCTGAAGACCATTCAAGAACAAAGTACTCAAGACAAGACCCCGGCAAGAGGAGCTTGCCGGGAAGAAGGCAAGACCCCGGCAAGAGGAGCTTGCCGGGAAGGCCATCAGAAGCGTTCCAAGGCCCCGGCAAGAGGCGCTTGCCGGGAAGGCCGTCCGAGGCATTCCAAGGAACTTGCCGTGGCGCGCTACGCGCCCCGACAAGGCCCGGTGAGCGAAAAGCTCCCGGAAGCGACAAGTCGACGGCCGCGGCAAGCCCCCACTCCACGCCCACGCTCCAGCACATCCACCCACGTGTCGCTCCGGGGCCCCTCCCGAGCGCACGTGGCAGGAGGCTGCGCAGCTAGGGGCGTGCGGTGGCGCGCAGGCGCTGACAAGACAACCATCGTGGCAAGACGGTGGCGTCCCTAGCGGTCCCTTTCGGTGCTGTCTAGGCGACACAGATGGGCATCTAATTCCCTTGTCCCCTGCCGTCAGGGTTAGGTATGATAACACTGTAGCAGCTAGCTGTGCCTACTACAGCACCTAGCTGTGCCTACCCACGGCACCCTTTCCATTTTTGCCCTTGGCCCCCGTTGCTCTATGTCGGTAACCCCTTGAGTATAAAAGGAGGCCCGTGTGCAACGTAGAGGGGGTCGGCCATCTGGAGAGCTCTCGCGAGGTTCAGCAGTTCCACACACTCACGCTCGCTCCCGAGCTAGAAATCAATACCAATCCACAAAGCAGGAGTAGGGTTTTACGCATCCGTGCGGCCCGAACCTGGGTAAATCCCTCGCGTGCTTCGCCCCGATTTACTCCTCGCACGACCAACCGCCCGCTTGCTTCGCCTCGATCTGCTCTTTGCGCAACCTCCGCCCCCCGCCGAACCAAAAGGGACACGGTCCGCCGGTCCCATAGGTGCCCATGGATCAGAAACCCCGGCAACCTGCATCTGGAGTTATAGTATCTGTGAGCAACAGGGACTCAGCAATCTCGCACCCTCACGATCAAAACTATTTAAGCTCATAGGAATGGGTAAGGCAAATATAAGTGGAGCTGCAGCAAGCGACTAGCATATATGGTGGCTATCTTATTCGCAAAGAGAGCGAGAAGAGGAGGCGAAGCACGAGCGAGAAGCTAGAAGAACAACCTGCGCAAGCATAACTCCAACACCGTGTCCACTTCCCGGACTCCGCCGAGAAGAGGCCATCACGGTAACACACTCAGTTGATTCATTTTAAATAAGTTAAGGTTCAAGTTATCTACAACCGGACATTAACAAATTCCCATCTGCCCATAACCGCGGGCACGGCTTTCGAAAGTTCAATCCCTGCAGGGGAGTCCCAACTTAGCCCATGACAAGCTCTCACGGTCAACGAAGGAATAGACCTCCTCCCAAGACGTTCCGATCAGACTCGGTATCTCGGTAATTCAAGACACTTCGACAGGTTAAAACAAATCCAGCAACACCGCCCGAATGTGCCGACAAATCTCGATAGGAGCTGCACATATCTCTTTCTCAGGGAACACTCAGATGAACACTATGTACAACTAAAACTAACCCTCAAGTTTCCCCGAGGTGGCGCTGCAAGTGGCTCTATTTGGACCAACACTCAGAGGAGCACTGGCCCGGGGGGGGGGGTTTAAAATAAGATGACCCGCGGGCTCCGGAAACCCGAGGGAAAAAGAGGCTAGGTGGCAAATGGTAAGACCAAGGTTGGGCATTGCTGGAAAAGCTTTAATCAAGGCGAACTATCAAGGGGTTCCCATTATAACCCAACCGCGTAAGGAACGCAAAAATTCGGGAACATAACACCGATATGACGGAAACTAGGGCGGCAAGAGTGGAACAAAACACTAGGCGAGAGGCCGAGCCTTCCACCCTTTACCAAGTATATAGATGCATTAGGATAACATGGCAATATAATGATATCCCAACAAGTAAATAAATGATGTCCCAACAAGCAACGACCTCCAGTCTTCACCTGCAACTAGCAACGCTATAAGAGGGGCTGAGCAAAGCGGTAACATAGCCAATCAACGGTTTGCTAGGACATGGTGGGTTAGAGTTTCAACATGGCAATTGGGAGGCTGACAAGCAAAAGGTAGGCATCGTAGCATTGGCATAGCAAAAGAGCGAGCAAACTAGCATAGCAAAGATAGTAGTGATTTCGAGGGTATGATCATCTTGCCTGCACAGTTGTCAGAGTTGACTGGATCCTCACAAGCAAACTCAACGGGCTCCTCGGTAGCGAACTCGTCTCCCGGCTCTACCCAAACAATACAAACAAGCAACAAGGATACAATCAACCACGTGCAAGGATCAAACAACATGATGCAATGATGACATGCTATGCGGGATGCGATGCGGGATGCAAAATGCAAGATATGACAGGAAATGCATGAAGCTGGCCTCAACTTGGAGTTCCAAGGGTGCCACTGGAAATATGATATGAAATCGCTTGAAAACGATATAAAGATCATCGGAATCGGAGTTACGGTTTGGAAATGGCAAGCGTTTTAAGATATGACACTGGTCTGCGATTTACAGCAAGTAGGCATCTAAATGCAATGAAATGAACATGCTACAGCCACCAAACATGACATCATAATACATGGCAGGGATCCACACAAGATGCTTAACAAAAGACTAGCATTGAGCCACGGCCAATTCATCCATTAGGAGGTTCAAACAAGCATGGCAAAAACGCAAATGCAAAACAGATTCCAGACTTTGTGAAATTAACACTTGTCTGAAATTTCAGATCACGAAGCCCTCTTCGGAGCAGCAAAACAACATGAAACATGACCTGATTAAGACAAGTAAGAACATGGCATGAAGCTACTCAACAAGCTTAACAAAAGACCCAAAGTGACCTGGGGCCAAAAGGGTTCACAAAATATATAAACGAGCACACGAACATAGCTAAAACACAATCAGTTTTCAGACTTAGTGAAAACTGAGACATGCTGAAATATAACTCATGAAGGCATGTAAACGAGCTCGATGCACTCACTACGGTGCAAGTCATGGAAAGAAAATCATACATCCATTAAAAAGGCACAAAATACAACCTAGACATGGCAAGAACAATGGCATAGCATGCACGGATCAACTACAATAACTCCGGCAAAATCGCAAACGAGTTGACGATCTGCCCAGATTCACCGCGAAGCAAAAGTAGAGCTCGATTGACTCAAGCTATGATGCTCCATAATTGCAAGTAAAGACATGGATGCATAGAGCATAACATGATTAACAAAACTCCTTTACTGATCATCCTCAAAAGAGGCACGGATCACTAGGAAACAAGCTGAACACATGGCATCAAAAACGAAAATATCCCAGACTTAGTTGTTTTCACTAAGTCCCTGAAAACTGAATCACCGGGTGCCTCACTTTGCAAGCTTGCACAAGTCACCACACACATCCTAAAAATGCATGGGTTGCACCTCTGGAAAGATAACAAGATGCTTAACAAAACATATGAAGGACTCACAGGCATATCATGCACACAATAATCATGGCAAAAATGACAAAAGTCTAAGATGAAATAGCAGATCTGACAATTAACTCATGAAGCCCTCTTCTAACAGCATTTTTGGCATCAAGATGAGCTCAAATTAAAATGATGCAATGGAATGAAATGATGTACTCGTCGAGGCGAACATTTTGATATACCATATTCCCAACTCGGAGCTACGGATGCGGAGATACGGCCGGTCAAAGTAGGCATAAAAAATTAGAGGGAGAGGGGAAAGAGTCAACCCCTACGGTTTTTAGATCTCAGATCCAGATCGTGCACGCGGAACGAGGTATGCCGGAGTCGAGGACGAGGTCGCCGGAGACGCGGGATCCGGCCGGTTCAGCGTACAGGACGACGGGGCGGCGGCCGTGGCGCGGTTCCCGAGGCCGGCGGCGGCGGCGCGGGGCCGGCTCGGGAGGGGGCGCGCGCTGGTGGGTGGAGAAGCGGCGCGGCGGCGGTGGCTGCTCCGGCCACCGGAGCCGGAAGGGGCGGCGGCGCTTCGGGCAGGAGGCGGCGGCGCGGACCGGGTCGCGCGGGGGCCCGACTTGGGCTCCGCGGGCCGGCGGCTCGGCTGGCGGCGGCGACTGCCACGTGTCGCGTCGTGGATGGCGGAGGCGGGCGGCGGCGGACGCGTCTGGCCGGGGGCAGACGTGTCCGTCGGTGGCTGGGATCCTTTTTTTTACAGGCTAGGGTTTCGGGGAGAGAGAGATCCGAAAACGAAGGGGTTCTATTTATAGGCATAAGTGGAGTTAGGAGAGTCCAAATGAGGTGCGGTTTTCGGCCATGCGATCTTGATCGAACGCTCTAGATGATGGAGCAGAGTTTGGTGGGTTTTGGGCCAAATTGGAGGGGTGTTGGGCTGCAACACACACGAGGCCTTTTTGGTCCCTCGGTTAACCGTTGGAGTATCAAACGAAGTCCAAATGACACGAAACTTGGCAGGCGGTCTACCGGTAGTAAACCAAGGCCGCTTGACAAGTCTCGGTCCAATCCGGAAATGTTTAATCCCCACACACGAAAGAAAGCTAGAAATGGCCACCGGAGGAGAACGAAGCGCCGGAATGCAAAACAGACAACGGGGAAAAAGCTCGAATGCATGAGACGAACACGTATGCAAATGCAATGCACATGATGACATGATATGAGATGCATGACAAAGAAAACAACACACGGAGACAAAAACCCGAACCCGAGAAAATAAAATAACTTAACACCGGAAACGGCAAGAGTTGGAGTACAAATTGGGAAAGTTACATCCGGGGTGTTACAACACTCCACCACTACGAAAAGATCTCGTCCCGAGATCTAGGACTGAAAGAACGCCGGGTACTCAGAACGGAGGTGATCCTCGCATTCCCAGGTAGCTTCACGGTCGGAATGATGTGACCACTTGACTTTGAGAAATTTGATCGACTTGTTGCGAGTCTTGCGTTCAGTCTCTTCAAGAATAGCAACTGGGTGCTCACGATAAGAGAGATCTTCTTGGAGCTCAATGTCCTCGAAGTTGACGGTGCGGTCAGGAGTCTTGAAGCACTTTCGAAGCTGAGAGACATGGAACACGTCATGAACATTTGCAAAGTTTGAAGGAAGCTCGAGTTGATAGGCGAGATTGCCTCTCTTGCTGACAATCTTGAAAGGTCCCACGTATCTAGGGGCAAGCTTCCCTTTGATACCGAAGCGACGAGTACCTTTCATAGGAGAGACACGGAGGTAAACATGATCTCCAATCTCGAAAGCCAAATCACGGTGCTTACTATCATAGTAGCTTTTCTGGCGGGATTAGGCTGCTTTGAGGTTGTCTCGAATGACTTTGCACATTTCTTCTGCTTCTGTGATTAAGTCATTACCCAAAAGCTGACGTTCACCGGTTTCAGACAAGTTGAGAGGGGTACGACACTTCCTGCCATACAGAATTTCAAATGGGGCCTTGCCCGAACTTGCTTGAAAACTGTTGTTATAGGAGAATTCAGCATAAGGAAGACAATCCTCCCACTTCATGCCGAAGGAGATCACACAAGCCCTGAGCATATCTTCAAGAATCTGGTTGACACGCTCGACTTGACCGCTTGTTTGAGGATGGAAAGCAGTGCTGAAGCGGATGTTGGTGCCCATGGCCTTCTGGAAAGAATCCCAAGACTTCGAGGTAAAGATGCTGCCATGGTCTGAAGATATCACTTGAGGAATACCGTGCAGAGAAACAATTCGAGAGGTATAGAGTTCCGCCAATTGAGCTACAGTGATCGACTCTTTGATAGGCAGAAAGTGAGCCACTTTGGTGAGCTTGTCGATGACAACGAATATAGCATCATTGCCACGCTTGGACTTTGGAAACCCAGTCATGAAGTCCATTTCAATGTGGTCAAACTTCCATTCTGGAATGGCAAGAGGTTGGAGGAGACCTGCTGGCCTTTGGTGTTCTGCCTTCACTCTTCTGCAGACATCACATTCATTCACGAATTGAGCGATCTTGCGCTTCATTCGAGTCCACCAATAAGCTTGCTTAAGGTCCTGATACATCTTCGTACTCCCAGGGTGGATGGAGAGGAGAGAATTGTGAGCCTCGTTCATGATCACTTTACGAAGTTCACCTTTGGGCACAACAATACGATCCTCGAAGAAGAGAGTGTCCTTGTCATCAAGGCGGTAGCACTTGTACTTGGACTGACTCTTGGCAATCCCAATCTTCACCTTTTTCACCATAGCATCAAGAAGCTGGGCTTGGCGAATCTGGTCTTCTAAGGTAGGAGAGACTTGAAGGTTCGCGAGGAAACCTTGAGGAACAACTTGCAGATTAAGTTTGCGGAAAGCTTCACAAAGCTCGGGTTGATAAGGCTTAAGAATCAGACTGTTGCAATATGCGCCTTTCTGCTCAAAGCGTCAGCAATCACATTGGCCTTGCCTGGAGTATACTCAATACTCGGATTATACTCTTGAATCATTTCGACCCATCGAGTTTGCCTTAGGTTGAGATTAGGCTGAGTGAAGATGTACTTGAGACTCTTGTGATCAGTGAAAATGTCCACTTTTCTTCCCAATAGAAGATGTCTCCAAGTCAAAAGAGCATGCACAACTGCCGCCAACTCGAGATCATGAGTGGGGTAGTTCTTCTCATTAGGCTTCAACTGGCGAGAGGTATAAGCAACAACTTTCTTCTCTTGCATCAAACTGCGCCAAGACCTTGGAGAGAGGCATCACAAAAGACCTCGTACGGTTTGGATTCATCAGGCGGAGTCAGAACTGGAGCAGTGATCAATTTCTCTTTCAAAGTGTTGAAAGCAATATCACACTCCGGAGACCAAACGTACTTGACGTGCTTCTGAAGAAGATTTGAGAGAGGCTTCGCGATCTTAGAAAAGTTTTCAACGAATCTCCTAATAGCTTGCGAGACCGAGGAAACTGTGGAGTTGCTTCACGTTCTGAGGAGGTTCCCAATTCACAATTGCGGACACCTTCTCGGGATTCACGGAAATGCCCTTGGCAGAGATGATATGACCAAGATAAAGAACCTCATCGAGCCAAAATTCACACTTGGAGAACTTGGCGTAGAACTGATGTTCTCCCTGAGCTTCATCGAGAACCAAACGCAAGTGCTTGGCATGATCTTCCTTGTTCTTCGAGAAAACCAGAATGTCGTCGAGATAGACCAAAACGAAGTCATTGGTGTAGGCGTTGAAGATGAAGTTCATCATGAGAGAACGTCGGAGGAGCGTTGGCGAGGCCAAAAGACATGACAGTGTATTCATATGAACCAAAGCTTGTTCTGAATGCTGTCTTGGGAATATCTTCTTCATGAATGCGAATCTGGTGATAACCCATACGGAGATCAAGCTTGGAGAATACTTGGGCACCTTTGAGTTGTTCGAACAGCTCATTGGATGTTGGGAAGTGGGTATTTGTTCTTGATGGTCTTCTTGTTCACTGGACGGTAATCAACACAAAGTCGGTTCGTTCCATCCTTCTTCTTCACAAAAAGAACACCACAACCCCACGGAGAAGAACTAGGCCGGATGAGACCCATTCTTTCTTGCTCATCGAGTTTCTTCTTCAGCTCCTTCAACTCTTCAGGTCCGAGCTTGTAAGAACGTTTGCACACAGGTTCCGTGCCAGGCTCAAGTTCAATAATGAATTCAACTGGCCGGTGCGGAGGCATTCCTGGGAGCTCTTCTGGAAAGACGTCTTGATATTCGCAAACGACTGGAATTTGCGAAATAGCGTCCAATTCACCCTTCTCATTGAGAGAAAACAGACGGATAGTATCATCACGAGCGGCAAAGACAATTACATCCTCAGACGAATGAGTCAATTGAATCTGCCTGGCTGCACAATCAAACTGAGCCTTGTGCTTAGAAAGCCAATCCATTCCGAGAATAAGATCAATATCCGAGTTACCAAGAACCACCGGAGAAGAGAGAAACTTGTAATCGCCCAACGTGATAGAGACATCCGGGACGCAATTGTTAGAAGTCATTTGCTTGCCCGGAGACACAATCTTCAATGGAATAGGAATCCTTTCGGTCACAAAATCATGCTTGGCCACAAATGGAGTTGAAATAAAAGAAAGCGATGCACCAGTGTCAAAAAGAACTTTTGCAGGAACATCGTTAACAGGAAGGTTACCCATGATCACATCTGGTGAGTCCTCTGCCTGAGCTGCATTTAGCAGATTGACCTTGGCGTGCTTGGGGTTATGCTTGACCACAGCTGTACTTGCCGATCTGACAGGAGGAGGAGGAGGAAGATGCCTCTGGTTGAAACACTTGTTGGCATAGTGACCCTTCTGTTGGCACTTGTTGCACGTGACCTCTGAAAGCAGACGGTGATACGGAGCACACGATCTTGGAGGTTGAGACGAAGTCTTGTTCTGAAGGCCAGGGTTGGGTGGGTGGGAAGAACCACTGCCACCTTTGCTCTTCTGCTGGAATGGCTGACGGAATGGAGGAGGAGGAAGCCAAAACTTCTGCTGCTTGGCCACTTGAGTAGAGGAAGAAGGAGTAACATCTCTGACTCGCTTCCTGGAAGCATCACACCTCAACTGAGCAGCCTCTTGCTTCAGTGCCATGTTGTAGAACTCATCGTATCTCAAGGGCTCGAAGAGGACAAGAGCGAGCTGAATATCTTCTCTGAGACCACCCCTGAACTGATATATCATGCTCTTCTCATCAGGCACGTCCTGCTTGGCAAAGCGGGCGAGCTTCTGGAACAACTTGTTGTAGTCATAGACAGACAAAGAGCCTTGCTTCAGATTGCGGAATTCCTCACGCTTGCTTTCAGCCACGCTCTGCAGAATATGATGAGCTCGGAAATCTCGACGGAAATCATCCCAAGTGATAACACGTCCACCTCTGGAATCCTTGTACTGCTGGAACCATTCTACAGCTTGATCTTTGAGTTGGAAGGAAGCGAACTTGACAAAGTCCTCAGGCCTGACGTTACTGCACTCGAAATGCTTACACAGATCCACAAGCCAATCGTCAGCATCGGTTGCCTCAACACAATTGCTGAAAGTCTTTGGCCCGTTAGCAAGGAACTGGTTGAGTGTAGCAAAGTGACTCTGATTGCTGCCTTGATTCCCTTGACTGCCTTGATTGCGCTCTTGAAGAATTTGCATGATCAGCTGAGTGTTTGCATCGGTTGCGGCCATCACAGCTTGCCATGCCTCTGGAGGAGGTGGAGGCGGCGGCGGATCAGGATTCAGAGTCGTGCACGTTGGAGGAGCCATCCTGAAGAGGTTGACCACCATTAGCACATTGACAGACAAATATTGAAGCTGAATCCAACGGAATGAAAATTGCAACATATAGTCTTCACATCCGAACAAAATGAACAAATGCATTCCTCTTCAAATGGTCACATATCCATAAATTGATAAGCCATGTAGAATTAAGGTAGAGAAATAAATCAAAAAGGTACGGATCAAGAACGAATAATTGGTAAGAAATCCCAATCTCAAACCAATATCCGTGGAAGAAGAACTAGAGCTACTATAATTCCCACCTATGAAACTCCCGAACCTTTCCGGTTATGCAATCAGGTGTTGGGGATACAGGGGAAGCATAATATCTCACCCAAACTAGCAAATCCTACATCCAGCTGTATCCATCCTTCAACACATAACCGAGAAAACTTCGGAAACCATCTACCTCAACCTTTGAAAAGCATCCGTTATACAAGTTATGGCGATACTCCCAAACTCCCACCCCAGTACTGGGTGACGTCGAGGTTATCTCACCAACGAACTGCATAAAAGAGATTTTCGATGTCGGCGAACATATCTCAAGTATTCCAGAATTGCAACGATAAAATTATGATGACAACACCTCAGAGCTCAACTCCCCGGGACACTTCCACTAAACCCCTGACAGGAGGCACCAAGTCAATGTTCTCATCATAAGCCATCGGAATGATTTCAAGATACTCGCGTGATCCTAATTTTTTTTTTGTGAAATTTGAGAAGAGAAGAGTCAAAACTCTACGTCAGGATGCCTTACCAGAGCGATGAGGAGACTGGGAAGTAAAAAGAATCCCTAATCTCTCCGATATATAATTCCTAAATACTCAAAACATTTTTCTAGACACAACTCGGCTGCTAAAAACGATCAAGCAATGGGGCTCCTAAGGTCGGGGAAGGCTCTGATTACCAACTTGTAACACCCTCGATGCGACTATAGCTCCCACGTGTCGAGGCACGACTTAGAGACATAATCGCATTGAAGGCATATGTCGCAAGTTAGGAAATCTTCACAACATACCATGTAATATGAATAATAAAGGGGAGGACATAGTTGGCTTACACTCGCCACGTCAATCAAGAACATGAATAACATTACATCATCCAAAACACTCATGGCCCGACTACGGCGCCAAAATAGAAGAGAACCCAACATGTGACACGGCCCCGAATCAAACCCCAACTAGGCACCACTACTGATTATCAGGAAAAGACACATAGTAACGCTGAGAGTCCTCGTCGAACTCCCACTTGAGCTCGTACTCGTCACCTGGAGCGGAATCACCTGGACCTGCATCTGGAGTTATAGTATCTGTGAGCCACAGGGACTCAGCAATCTCGCACCCTCGCGATCAAAACTATTTAAGCTCATAGGAATGGGTAAGGCAAATATAAGTGGAGCTGCAGCAAGCGACTAGCATGTATGGTGGCTATCTTATTCGCAAAGAGAGCGAGAAGAGGAGGCGAAGCACGAGCGAGAAGCTAGAAGAACAACCTGCGCAAGCATAACTCCAACACCGTGTCCACTTCCCGGACTCCGCCGAGAAGAGGCCATCACGGTAACACACTTAGTTGATTCATTTTAAATAAGTTAAGGTTCAAGTTATCTACAACCGGACATTAACAAATTCCCATCTGCCCATAACCGCGGGCACGGCTTTCGAAAGTTCAATCCCTGCAGGGGAGTCCCAACTTAGCCCATGACAAGCTCTCACGGTCAACGAAGGAATAGACCTCCTCCCAAGACGTTCCGATCAGACTCGGTATCTCGGTAATTCAAGACACTTCGACAGGTTAAAACAAATCCAGCAACACCGCCCGAATGTGCCGACAAATCTCGATAGGAGCTGCACATATCTCTTTCTCAGGGAACACTCAGATGAACACTATGTACAACTAAAACTAACCCTCAAGTTTCCCCGAGGTGGCGCTGCAAGTGGCTCTATTTGGACCAACACTCAGAGGAGCACTGGCCCGGGGGGGGGGGTTTAAAATAAGATGACCCGCGGGCTCCGGAAACCCGAGGGAAAAAGAGGCTAGGTGGCAAATGGTAAGACCAAGGTTGGGCATTGCTGGAAAAGCTTTAATCAAGGCGAACTATCAAGGGGTTCCCATTATAACCCAACCGCGTAAGGAACGCAAAAATTCGGGAACATAACACCGATATGACGGAAACTAGGGCGGCAAGAGTGGAACAAAACACTAGGCGAGAGGCCGAGCCTTCCACCCTTTACCAAAGTATATAGATGCATTAGGATAACATGGCAATATAATGATATCCCAACAAGTAAATAAATGATGTCCCAACAAGCAACGACCTCCAGTCTTCACCTGCAACTAGCAACGCTATAAGAGGGGCTGAGCAAAGCGGTACATAGCCAATCAACGGTTTGCTAGGACATGGTGGGTTAGAGTTTCAACATGGCAATTGGGAGGCTGACAAGCAAAAGGTAGGCATCGTAGCATTGGCATAGCAAAAGAGCGAGCAAACTAGCATAGCAAAGATAGTAGTGATTTCGAGGGTATGATCATCTTGCCTGCACAGTTGTCAGAGTTGACTGGATCCTCACAAGCAAACTCAACGGGCTCCTCGGTAGCGAACTCGTCTCCCGGCTCTACCCAAACAATACAAACAAGCAACAAGGATACAATCAACCACGTGCAAGGATCAAACAACATGATGCAATGATGACATGCTATGCGGGATGCGATGCGGGATGCAAAATGCAAGATATGACAGGAAATGCATGAAGCTGGCCTCAACTTGGAGTTCCAAGGGTGCCACTGGAAATATGATATGAAATCGCTTGAAAACGATATAAAGATCATCGGAATCGGAGTTACGGTTTGGAAATGGCAAGCGTTTTAAGATATGACACTGGTCTGCGATTTACAGCAAGTAGGCATCTAAATGCAATGAAATGAACATGCTACAGCCACCAAACATGACATCATAATACATGGCAGGGATCCACACAAGATGCTTAACAAAAGACTAGCATTGAGCCACGGCCAATTCATCCATTAGGAGGTTCAAACAAGCATGGCAAAAACGCAAATGCAAAACAGATTCCAGACTTTGTGAAATTAACACTTGTCTGAAATTTCAGATCACGAAGCCCTCTTCGGAGCAGCAAAACAACATGAAACATGACCTGATTAAGACAAGTAAGAACATGGCATGAAGCTACTCAACAAGCTTAACAAAAGACCCAAAGTGACCTGGGGCCAAAAGGGTTCACAAAATATATAAACGAGCACACGAACATAGCTAAAACACAATCAGTTTTCAGACTTAGTGAAAACTGAGACATGCTGAAATATAACTCATGAAGGCATGTAAACGAGCTCGATGCACTCACTACGGTGCAAGTCATGGAAAGAAAATCATACATCCATTAAAAAGGCACAAAATACAACCTAGACATGGCAAGAACAATGGCATAGCATGCACGGATCAACTACAATAACTCCGGCAAAATCGCAAACGAGTTGACGATCTGCCCAGATTCACCGCGAAGCAAAAGTAGAGCTCGATTGACTCAAGCTATGATGCTCCATAATTGCAAGTAAAGACATGGATGCATAGAGCATAACATGATTAACAAAACTCCTTTACTGATCATCCTCAAAAGAGGCACGGATCACTAGGAAACAAGCTGAACACATGGCATCAAAAACGAAAATATCCCAGACTTAGTTGTTTTCACTAAGTCCCTGAAAACTGAATCACCGGGTGCCTCACTTTGCAAGCTTGCACAAGTCACCACACACATCCTAAAAATGCATGGGTTGCACCTCTGGAAAGATAACAAGATGCTTAACAAAACATATGAAGGACTCACAGGCATATCATGCACACAATAATCATGGCAAAAATGACAAAAGTCTAAGATGAAATAGCAGATCTGACAATTAACTCATGAAGCCTTCTTCTAACAGCATTTTGGGCATCAAGATGAGCTCAAATTAAAATGATGCAATGGAATGAAATGATGTACTCGTCGAGACGAACATTTTGATATACCATATTCCCAAATCGGAGCTACGGATGCGGAGATACGGCCGGTCAAAGTAGGCATAAAAAATTAGAGGGAGAGGGGAAAGAGTCAACCCCTACGGTTTTTAGATCTCAGATCCAGATCGTGCACGCGGAACGAGGTATGCCGGAGTCGAGGACGAGGTCGCCGGAGACGCGGGATCCGGCCGGTTCAGCGTACAGGACGACGGGGCGGCGGCCGTGGCGCGGTTCCCGAGGCCGGCGGCGGCGGCGCGGGGCCGGCTCGGGAGGGGGCGCGCGCTGGTGGGTGGAGAAGCGGCGCGGCGGCGGTGGCTGCTCCGGCCACCGGAGCCGGAAGGGGCGGCGGCGCTTCGGGCAGGAGGCGGCGGCGCGGACCGGGTCGCGCGGGGGGCCCGACTTGGGCTCCGCGGGCCGGCGGCTCGGCTGGCGGCGGCGACTGCCACGTGTCGCGTCGTGGATGGCGGAGGCGGGCGGCGGCGGACGCGTCCGGCCGGGGGCAGACGTGTCCGTCGGTGGCTGGGATCCTTTTTTTTACAGGCTAGGGTTTCGGGGAGAGAGAGATCCGAAAACGAAGGGGTTCTATTTATAGGCATAAGTGGAGTTAGGAGAGTCCAAATGAGGTGCGGTTTTCGGCCACGCGATCTTGATCGAACGCTCTAGATGATGGAGCAGAGTTTGGTGGGTTTTGGGCCAAATTGGAGGGGTGTTGGGCTGCAACACACACGAGGCCTTTTTGGTCCCTCGGTTAACCGTTGGAGTATCAAAGAAGTCCAAATGACACGAAACTTGGCAGGCGGTCTACCGGTAGTAAACCAAGGCCGCTTGACAAGTCTCGGTCCAATCCGGAAATGTTTAATCCCCACACACGAAAGAAAGCTAGAAATGGCCACCGGAGGAGAACAAAGCGCCGGAATGCAAAACAGACAACGGGGAAAAAGCTCGAATGCATGAGACGAACACATATGCAAATGCAATGCACATGATGACATGATATGAGATGCATGACAAAGAAAACAACACACGGAGACAAAAACCCGAACCTGAGAAAATAAAATAACTTAACGCCGGAAACGGCAAGAGTTGGAGTACAAATTGGGAAAGTTACATCTGGGGTGTTACAAACAACAACACAAACAAAATGGTACCCAAACTCATTGGGACGAAAGAGTTAGAAACACCAATATTCATAGGACAAACTCCACATAGATACGAAAATGAATTTCATGCACATCTCATCCAATTTGAGACTTGGTGGAGTTTCCCCTATATATTGGGTCAAAGAAAGAAAGCATGCCAAAGATACTACACGAAGTTAATATGCATGCTCAAGACTTTCAAGACCCAAGACCAAAAGACAAAGAAATACCAAGCGAAGAAAAGATACCAAATGAATAAATCATCACTTGGAGGATATCCATAAAAGATACATCAAGGAATGAGATATCCATTCATACACTCAAAAAGAAAGATGTCAAACTCCCAAAAGAGAGAATGGTTCCAAACAAACCAAGCCCTCTACAAAGTTTCATGATGGCACAAAGCACCAAAAAGAAACGGCTTGCCTTCCACAAACACACACTTGATAAGGATCACAAGATGAGTGTTTTATAAAGAATAGGATAGCTCCCCCAAGACTAGTGCATTATAGAGAATTTGCATTTGAATACAAAATGCACGAGGTGGGATCACCACTTTCACTATATCTAGAAAACACTAGACAAGGTCAAGAAATTAACAAGATCCACAAGTGGTATGGAATACAATGGGAGTTGACACAATCCTAGGCAAGAGATAAAGCAAATAAAAGCAAAGGCCAATGTAAAGATGATCAATAATTTCTACCACACATAAGTGAGTACCAATTGTCAAAATACAAGAAGTATTTGGAAATAATTCCCGGTGGTAGATAACAAGGATATCCGACATCATCTTCACACCAAACAAAAAGCAAATTGCAACTTGTAGAGCTAACATGCCACCTAGGAATAAGATAATTTACAATATCAATTCTAGGTGACAATATCTCAAATGTACACATTTTCTAGGCTAGTAATATACACATAGCATATTACTCCCCCCATAATGTGATACCAAT
This sequence comes from Triticum urartu, assembly GCF_003073215.2. Lineage (NCBI taxonomy): Eukaryota > Viridiplantae > Streptophyta > Magnoliopsida > Poales > Poaceae > Triticum > Triticum urartu. Next base: position 518,416,171 of record NC_053027.1, on the reverse strand, counting down.
TAAAGATAAACAAGAGGCAAAATAACGATCCAACACGAGATAATTAATGGACAATATAGAATTTGAATTTCTCATGAGAAGACATACCACATAGCGACTAGATAATCTTGAAATATCAATACTAGATGGTATTACTCATGTACACACATATATAGGATTGTGAGGTGCACAAAGCACATCACTCCCCCATAATGGGATATTCCATTAATCTCTCACAAGAGCCAACTAAGAAAAGAACAAGATGCAAAAGGCTCAATGCATGACACACACATACATGATGTGCAAACCAACACACACATACTTGATTTCTCAAGATAATCAAGTTGGAAGCACAACATATACAAACACATGCAAAGAACAAAACCAAACATGCAAAGGGGTAAGTAACTATCAATGTAAACACTTTAAGCACGAGTTACCACATGGAGAAACATTGGATATAAGATAGAAACTTGATAATTCGAATAACTTGGCTTGAGACAATTAGAATGATGAAGTCCCCTTAATTCTTCATAAAGTAGCCAAGTCTCCAATGCCCTCCAACAACACCTATATTGATAAAGTTTGAGCTTGTTGGTCCCCAACCAAGTTGGGTCCTAAGAGGTTAGTCACAATAGGCTTGGCTACGCAAATGGTTCTCTTCTTGACACCACTTTGAGTACCAACAACTTTGGCAAACACATTGCCAACCTTATCCTTCCCAAGAGAATAGATATCATCAATAATAATTGGGCTGGATAAGTTACCACTAGTGCATGAAGAGGCGAGGTGACCTTTCTCACGACATAAGTTGCAACGTCTACTCTTCACTTTCTTCTCACTTGATTTCTCAACTTGAGAAGCATTAGCTTGAGGATTCTTGGGAAGAGGACTTTCTTCAACTTGTGGTTGAGCATGAGATCGAACTTGTGGCCGCTTCCCTTGTTGCTTGTCACTAATGGCCTTATTCTTCAATGGGCAAGATCTAACATGGTGCCCTTGTACTTCGCACTTGAAGCAAACAATCTTGGCCGAATTCTTGACTTGTTCTTGGCCCTTCTTTTTGTTCATCTTGGACTTCTTCTTCTTCTTGGAGTTGAATCCAAGTCCACCTTTGTCATTGGGGGATTTTTGCACACTCAAGATATTGTTGAGTGTGAATTTCCCTTCATGACTCTTTTCCAAGTCTTTCTTCAAAGAAGTGACTTGGGCCTTGAGCTCTTTGATTTCCTCTACATGGTTAGTCTCAACACAAGTACTAGAGGAAGTATAAGCTTCATTGTTAGAGCAACAAGGCAAGGAAAGCAATTCATCACAAGATGTACCAACATTGTGAGTAGATGAATTACAAGGACTAGCACATGGCAACATAGCATTTTGACTAGAAGTAGTGCTGGTATCCACATGAGGCTCACTAAATGTTACCTTAGCAATCATGGCCTCATGAGCTATCTTTAGCACATTATGGGATACTAGAAGATCATCATGAGAGCTTGAGAGATTTTCATGACTTTCTTCCAATTTCCCATAATTGCTAGATAGCAACTCAAGTTGAGCCCGTAGCTCAACATTCTCCTTCAAAATGGATGCTTCACAAGTAATAGAGTTAGTAGCACAAGCATCATCATTAACAACAAGAGGAGAGGACAACTTGGAAAGCTCTTTTAAATAAGAATATTCAAGTTGAGCATGAGACTCGGTGAGTTTGATGAGCTCACCCTTAATGACCCTTGAGCCATTTTCGAGGTGCTCAAAATCCTCAAGGAGCCTAGCATGAGAAACTTCAAGCTTAGCATTTTTAGTTTCAAAATCATTGGCCACCACAAGAGCTCTATCATGAGATTCCCTCACTCTAGATAATTCTAGAGTGAAAGTCTCCTCAAGAGATTCCTTGGTGGTTTGTTCAAGTTCAAGAGCTTGAGAGAGGTCCGCAATCTCATTAGCGTAATCATGCTCATGACCTTCCATTTTATCAATGATGACCTCATGCTCCTCAAGACGAGATTCCAACTCATGAATATATTTCTTGCCCTCAGTAGCAATAGACACGATTTCCATGAAGTTGGAACGAGCAATTTTATTCTTAAGAAGAGCTTTAAAACTCATTTCCCCCTTAATTTTTAAGGAGGCAGCATCATCATTCTCTTCATCATAATCAACATCATCATCACTCTTGCCATCATCAATATCATCACAAGATATATTGGGATTCAAAGTGGGAGATACCTTTGAAGCCTTGGCCATAAGGCAAAATGCAAATAGATGATGATTTAGGATCCCTTGAAGCACCATCCAAGACCACATCTTTTTCCATGGAGTGTTGGGTTTCCTCTACATTGTTAGCACAACAACTCGAGGAAAATACATGCATTTTCATCATGGCAGCAAGATATAGCAAGCATATCATCATGAGATTTAGTCAAGCAATTTCTACATGATATGCAAGGACTATCAACACAAGCATGTGAAACATTTGGAGTGCACGAAGTGCTAAAGTCCAAAGATGAAGCATTGCAATAAGAAAGTGATGAAGGATTATCAACAATGAGCCCACTATCATCATTGCAATGAACACCACTACTCACCATGTCATTACCTTGCGGCAAACCACACGTAGGTGAAGTAGAAGAAGTTGAGAACACAACACGGCCGGAGGTGGAGGGAGAACAATCATCCCCACAAAACTTGGACACGCCATATTTATCTTGAAGCTTTGTCCACAACTCATGAGCATCCCGGAACGGCATGAGTTGAAATATAACTACATTGCTCAAAGCATCGAAAAGCACATTAGAAGCTTGAGCATTGAGATAAGAGTTTTTCTCATCCTCTAAAGATAATCTTAGGGGATCCTTTGGAGGAGAAAAATCCATATCTACAATTCGCTCTAAATTTGGGTCCATGACCCTAAAGAGATTAAGCATGCGAATTACCCAAACATCAAAATTTGTGCCATCGAAACTAAGAGTGTCAGAGAATCCTAATCCCCTAGTCGACATCTTTACTCTCTAGGTGGTTAAGCCTAACAAAGAGAGACGAGGCTCTGATACCAATTGAAATATCATGGATGACGCCTAGAAGGGGGGTGAATAGGCGCTTTAAAATAATTACGGTTTAGGCTTGAACAAATGCGGAATAAACCTAGCGGTTAATTTGTCAAACAGAAAACCTACAACAACTAGGCTCACCTATGTGCACCAACAACTTATACTAAGCAAGATAAACAACTATGTGATAGCAAGATATATGACAAGAAACAATATGGCTATCACAAAGTAAAGTGCATAAGTAAAGGGCTCGGGTAAGAGATAACCGAGGCACACGGAGACGATGATGTATCCCGAAGTTCACACCCTTGCGGATGCTAATCTTCGTTTGGAGCGGTGTGGAGGCACAATGCTCCCCAAGAAGCCACTAGGGCCACTGTAATCTCCTCACGCCCTCGCACAATGCAAGATGCCGTGATTCCACTAAGGGACCCTTGAGGGCGGTCACCGAACCCGTACAAATGGCAACCCTTGGGGGTGGTCACCAAACCCGTACACTTTGGCAACCCTTGGGGGCGGTCACCGAACCCGTACACTTTGGCAACCCTTGGAGACCCCGACGCTTGCCCGGAGCTTTACACCACAATGATTGAGCTCCGAACACCACCAACTATCTAGGGCGCCCAAGCACCCAAGAGGAACAAGCTCAAAGGTACACTGCCCCCAAGAGTAATAAGCTTCTCAACTTGTAACTTCCACGTATCACGTGGAGAACTCAAACCGATGCACCAAATGCAATGGCAAGGGCACACGGAGTGCCCAAGTCCTTCTCTCTCAAATCCCACCGAAGCAACTAATGCTAGGGAGGAAAATGAGATGAAGAACAAGAAGGAGAACACCAAGAACTCCAAGATCTAGATCCAAGGGGTTCCCCTCACCTAGAGGAGAAAGTGATTGGTGGAAACGTGGATCTAGATCTCCTCTCTCTTTTCCCTCAAAAACTAGCAAGAATCCATGGAGGGATTGAGAGTTAGCAAGCTCGAAGAAGGTCAACAATGGGGGAAGAACACGAGCTCAAAGGATAAGGTTCATTGGGGAAGAAGACCCCCTTTTATAGGTGGGGAAAAATCCAACCGTTATGCTCACAGCCCGCACCGAGCGGTACTACCGCTAGGGCGATAGTAGCCCTTTGAAACACAACAGCGAGGAGGCAAAAAAAGCGAGAAGAACCGTTGGAGTGGTAGTACCGCTTGACCTCACGGTACTACCGCTAGGGGTAACGGTACTACTGCTAAGGGTAGCGGTACTACTGCTTGCGAGCGGTACAAAAAAATTACATCCGTGCCTACCACCGCTGGACTTGTGACGAGTTTTTGGTCCCGAGCGGAAGTAGCCACGGAAGTAGCCGCGGTAGTACTGCTCCAAGAGGTAGTACCGCTCCCAAGAGCGGTAGTACCACTCCCAAGAGCAGTAGTAAAAAATTTCATCCGCTCCTGTCCGCGGTAGTACCGCTGCAGCCTTTTCAGAACACCAAAACTGACACAACTTTTGCAAACGGACTCAGAATTCGACGAAGCCAAGTTTGTTGGAAAGCTAGCGATAAGGGCTAACACAATCTTGATCGAAATACAATAAGAAGAAAATGAGAAAAGGCCCAAAAGAAAATGGTGAGAACCCTTCCTCGGATAAGACTGGTAAAACCTCCAACACCGAAAACATCATAGAAGACGCATGCAAACTCCGTTTTCGATGAACTCAAGCTTGTCATCAAGATGAACATAAGCTCAAAGACTCACAAAGAGAACCAAAGAAGAACCAAGAAACATGATGCAAGGATGCAATGGTTTGAGCTCTCGATGAACGATACGATCAAGCTACTCACTTGAGAGCCCCCCTTGATAGTACGGCTATCGATCCTATAACCCGGTCTCCCAACTACCACCATGAGACCGGTAAAATAGAAAACCTATGAAGGGCAAACCTTTGCCTTGCACATGATCCACTTGAGCTAGATGATGACGATCTTGTCCTCCTCAAGATGGACCACCTTTCTTGATTGCGTTGGGTCGATGGAGACTAGATGATTGCTCCCCCATACTCCACTATGGGTGAGCCACTCTTCGGCACATCTTCAAAAGTCCATTGACACCACAATGGATGGCAAGCTTCAAGCACTTGATCTCTTCGTGATTCTCCACTTGAACTTGCACACGGCAATCTTGATGGCGATCACCACTTGATGTCATCCTTCCCATGGGTTGTATGGTATCATCCTCTTGATGCAAGCCCATGGACACGTACCTAACCCCACATAGACTCTCACATAGACCATGGGTTAGTACACAAAGTGCAATGGACAATGCTTACCATACCATGGGATCACTTGATCCCTCTCGGTACATCTTCTACTCTTTGTGAGTTGATCAACTTGATTCACTCTTGACTTAGTCTTGATCAACCTTGAATCTTTCTAAATCCTATCGTTTGGATGCTGTCTTGAAGGTAAACATGAATGATCACACAATATTCTTCTTCAAGACATGCTTGCAATAAGCTCAACACTCACATGACCAATCTTTGGATAATTCCTTAATAGCACCTTGGTCAACCCATAAACTCCTTGAAACCAACACATGGACTTCAAGAAATGCCTATGGAAAAATCCTTCAAATATAACTCAATGCAACCATTAGTCCATAGAGAATGTCATCAATTACCAAAACCACACATGGGGGCACCGCATGTCCTTTCAGCTCCGTATCTGGTAGTTTGGGGGTACGTAGGTATATATAGGAGGAAGGAGTACGTCGGTGGAGCAACAGGGGGTCCACGAGGGTGGAGGGCGCACCGGGGGGGGGGGGGGGGCGCCCGGGGGGGGGGGGGAGGCGCGCCCCCCTACCTCGTGGCCTCCTGGTTGATTTCTTGACGTAGGGTTCAAGTCCTCTGGATCATGTTCATTCCGAAAATCACGTCCCGAAGGTTTCATTACATTTGGACTCCATTTGATATTCCTTTTCTTTGAAACCCTAAAATAGGCACACATAAAAAACAATTTTGGGATGGGCCTCCGGTTAATAGGTTAGTCCCAAAAATAATATAAAAGTGTATAATAAAGCCCAATAATGTCCAAAACAGAATATAACATAGCATGGAACAATAAAAAAATTATAGATACATTGGAGACGTATCACCGCGCGAACCGCCAAGTCGGAATGGAGCCAGCCTAAGGCCAGCTCCAGGCGCCCGGCCACAAGGAGTGGGTCAGCGCCCAGGAGATCTGCCTGCAGCTGGGTCATCCCCGAGAGAGCACGTTCCAGAGTAGCAGCAGGAGCAGAAGAACCTGGGAGTGGAGGTGCAGCAGTGGGAGGAGGCGACATCATCACCAGGGCCTGGGAGATTGCAACCTCTGGAGCAGCTGGGACCTCGTCAGCCGCGCTAGGCGCCGGCACTTCCAGAGCTAGCAGGGCCATGGGGGCTGGTTCCACGTGACAATGCTCCACTTGGCCCCATGAGGACGACCGGGCTGGGGAGATGCGGGCGCTGCTACCCCCTTTCCCTGAGGAAGGAGGCACGAAAGCCGGATCCTCTTTCCTCTTCTTCGCAAAAGACGTCGACCTGATCAACCAAGGGCTAGCATCAGGAAATGATGAATACAAACAGGGACAAGGCGAAGCCTGAGACACTTACTGATCCACCGCGACATACTTCTGCTTAGGAAGCCTGAAGCCAGACAACATCGGGACGGAGGCGGCATCGCGAGGCACCAACGACGACCTACCTCTCGTTGGGATGGGGGGTTGTTCCCCCTCACTTTGGCGGGCATCGGCCTCAGCATCGTCAGGGAGGACGCGTACGATCTCGGCCTTGCTCAGAGGGGAAGTCTCCCCCACCTCTTCCAGAGTCTTCTCCGCGGGGCTCGCCAGAAGACACCTCCATCGGTTTCGGTGCCGCGGGGGCTCCCAGGAGCACCGGCAGCACCAACCCACGCGCATCAAAGGTCGGCCTGGAGGCAACGAATTCCTCCCGATCCTTGCATTGGAACAAGGGGACGAAGGTGCTTGGTGGGTACTCCTGGTTGTCCCCAACTATGAGGCGTAGGACAGCGGCCAATTCATCGTCAGGAAGGGCCCCTGGCATCAGGCGGGTCATGTTCCCCTCTTCTTCAAGCTCCCACAGGGGGCGTGCACGCGCCTGGAGTGCAGCTACTCGCAGGGTCAAGAACTCCCTCAGAAGCATGACCCCTGTCACCTTTGCCGCCCTCGCGTTGCCCGGCTTCAGGTCGGTCACCATTTGCCCCAACACTAATGAGGCCCGCTCATCAGCAAGCTCCGCCCTGGGCCATCCCCCGTGGAAAGAGGACGCCGCCGTGGGCAACGCCAAACGCGGATCGGCGCACTTGGCATCCATCATGACCCATTTGGATCGAGTGTTGTCGGCCCTCTTCCCGGTACTCGAGATCGAGTTGGCCTTGCCGGATGCGACGAAGTTAGCGCATCCAGAGATGTTACCCTTGCTGACACGGAGGAAGAAGAAATGGCGCAGGAGCATCACGGACGGCATCACGCCTAGATACGCCTCACAATAGTAGGCGAAGATGGATAGGAGGATGACAGAGTTGGCATGGAGATGCAACGCCTGTAGCCCGTAGTGGTCGAGGACTTCGTAAAAGAAATTGGAGAAGGGAGGAACCAACTCGACGGCAATGCTGCTCGAGAACAAGGGGAAGAAGGTGCTTTCCTCAGGCTCCGGCGCGTCGGAGGCAAGCCAGAGCTCGGTCTTCCACCACTCATTGCTCTCTGCCGCCGTTAGCAGGCGCACGGAGGCGAGGCTCTTCTCCGTGACAGTGGGCGCCTCAAGGGCTGGCTCATACCAAGCCGGCGCTGAGGAAGCCTTGGCCTTGTGCGGTGCCATGGATCGCGACTACGGGATGATATTGGAGCGACTCTGGAGATGGCGGTGGCGGAGAGCAAGGAAGGGGATCTGGAGCAAGGCGAGGAAGAAGCAATGAAGGCAAGTGCTGCCTACGCCAGCCTTTTGTCAGGTTGAGCAGTTGCTGAGGCAGCATGGGGAAGCGGAGACACCCATGTCCAATCAACCGTCATGCGTCAACCGAGGCCGCGGGCTTTTGGGGCCCGTGGTGCTCCGTGCTCGACCCTTCGCTTCGCCGCGAAGCCAAGCCCGAGCGCACCTTGGGCTCAGGGGCTACTGTCAGTGTTCTGGGAATGGAGGTCCCCAGACTTGCCTGCCTACGCCCGCTGCGTGGCTAAGCTAGTAGGCCGTACGGCCCATCTTCATCAACAAGGCATCCAAGACCCTCGTGAGGGTTCAAGCCTCGCGAGGTGGATGACACAAGACCTCCTCTGGGGTGGCCTAGTCAGGCAGGCTCACGAGGAGTGGAGATATCAAGGCGAGGCAAACCTCATGAGGCTCTCGTGACGTGAGCCATGACGATCGACACCAGGCGGGCGCCAGCGCGCGCAGCATCCTTGTTTCCTCTTTGGTGCTAAGGAGGCTTGCGCAGGCAAGGAGTACCGAGGCATCAGGCAAAGGTTGCCATTTTGGTGCAACAAGACCAAGACCAGAAGGATGGCAGGACAGAGGTCATCGTGGAGCCCAAGACGGCGTCACCACCAGAGTCTTTCGCAGGCGGAGACCGCCTTTGTCAGGATAGCTTGTACTAGATGTCCCCCTTCAAATTTGCCCGCCGTTGTTGGCTCCCTTCCCGCTCAATATTTGGGAAGAGGACCAGGGCCTCTATAAGTAGGACTAGCCACCGCCATAGGCAGGAGAGAAACCATTTTTTAGATCACTCTCACCCACACAAGTTAGCGAAGCATAAGAACACCTCAACCTTAGGAGGATGTTCTTCCCCTTGTATGTTCATCATCAGCCCAAGAGGCAATCCACCACCACCACACCGGAGTAGGGTATTACTACACAACGGTGGCCCGAACCAGTATAAATCATGTGTCTTTCTGTGTTGCGAGTTCGTCGAGTTCGTCTGCGAGATCTTAGCGAGCTAGAGCGTAGATCGGTGGGAGGAAAAGACTTCGTGCGCACCCCAGTGTTCGAACCTTAAGGGTTTACCAGAACCCCACATCCAACAACGACGGCACCTCTTCCTCCTTCTTCTGCCATGTTGCTGACCCCAGGTTCCTCCGCTTCTCCTGACGTCCTGGAGCGGGCCCTTTCTGAGATGGCCCGGCTGCGAGAAGATCTCCAGAGCGCCGAACCCCTCCTGGCGGCTGGTCGCCTGGAGCTGGTCTCCGGTTGGCTCCATTGTGACGTGTCCGTTCGGGCGGCGCTGAGCCAGGCCGCGGCGACCTCTGAGGGGGAGAAGCGATCCGCAGCTCAGGCAGCTGCTCGCGAGGCAGCGCTGAAGGACGCCGTGTTGGGGATCGTTGCAGAAATTGAAAATTTTCTACGCATCACCAAGATCAATCTATGGAGTTTACTAGCAACGAGAGGGGAGTGCATCTTCATACATTTCAAGATCGCGATGCGGAAGCGTTACAAGAACACGGATGAAGGAGTCTTACTCGTAGCGGTTCAGATCGCGGTTGATTCCGATCTAAGCGCCGAACGACGGCGCCTCCGCGTTCAACACACGTACAGTCCGGGGACGTCTCCTCCTCCTTGATCCAGCAAGGGGGAGGAGAAGTTGAGGGAGAGCTCCGGCAGCACGACGGCATGGTGGCGGTGGAGCTCGTGGTTCTTCGGCAGAGCTTCGCTAAGCGCTACGGAGGAGGAGAAGGTGTAGGAAGGGGGAGGGATGCGCCAGGAGAAGGGGTGTGGTTGCCCTCCCACCCCCCCACTATTTATAGGGGGAAGGGGAGAGGGGGCCGGCCCCCTAGATCCATCTAGAGGGGGGCGGCCCCTGGGGCAGCGGCCCCCTTAGGGTTTCCAACTAGGGGGGCGCCCGCCCCCCAGGGGGGCAGCGACCCCCTAGGGTTTCCAACCCTAGGCGCCTTGGGCCCTTGGGGGGTGCACCAGCCCACCAAGGGGCTGGTTCCCACCCAACTACAGCCCATTAGGTCCTTCGGGGTAGGTGGACCCTCCCGGTGGACCCCCGGAACCCCTTCGGTGGTCCCGGTACAATACCGATAAACCCCGAAACCTTTCCGGTGACTGAAACTGGACTTCCCATATATAAATCTTCACCTCCGAACCATTCTGGAACTCCTCGTGACGTCTGGGATCTCATCTGGGACTCCGAACAACTTTCGGTAACCACATACAATTCCCATTACAACTCTAGCGTCACTGAACCTTAAGTGTGTAGACCCTACGGGTTCGGGAACTATGCAGACATGACCGACACATCTCTCCGGCCAATAACCAACAGCGGGATCTGGATACCCATGTTGGCTCCCACATGTTCCACGATGATCTCATCGTATGAACCATGATGTCAAGGATTCAATCAATCCCGTATAGGATTCCCTTTGTCTACCGGTATAGCACTTGCCCGAGATTCGATCGTCGGTATACCGATACCTTGTTCAATCTCGTTACGGAAAGTCTCTTTACTCGTTCTGTAACACATCATCCCATGACCAACCCCTTAGTCACATTGAGCTCATTACGATGATGTCTTACCGAGTGGGCCCAGAGATACATCTCCATCATACGGAGTGACAAATCCCAGTCTCGATTCGTGCTAACCCAACATATACTTTCGAGGATACCCGTAGTGTACCTTTATAGCCACCTAGTTACGTTGTGATGTTTGGCAGACCCAAAGTACCCTTACGGTATCCAGGAGTTGCACAATCTCATGGTCTAAGGAAAAGATACTTGACATTAGAATAGCTTTAGCAGACGAACTACACGATCTTGTGCTATGCTTAGAATTGGGTCTTGTCCATCACATCATTATCCTAATGATGTGATCCCGTTATCAATGACATCCTATGTCCATGGTTAGGAAACCGTAACCATCTATTGATCAACGAGCTAGTCAACTAGAGGCTCACTAGGGACATGTTGTGGTCTATGTATTCACACATGTATTATGATTTCCGGATAAAACAGTTATAGCATGAACAATAGACAATTATCATGAACAAGGAAATAGAATAATAACCATTTTATTATTGCCTCTAGGGAATATTTCCAACAATCTCCCACTTGCACTAGAGTCAATAACCTAGTTACATTGTGATGAATCGAACACCCATAGAGTTCTGGTGTTGATCATGCTTTGCACGTGGAAGAGGTTTAGTCAACTGATCTGCGACATTCAGGTCCGTATGCACTTTACAAATCTCTATGTATCCATCTTGAACATTTTCACGAATGGAGTTGAAGCGAGGCTTGATATGCCTGGTCTTCTTGTGAAATCTGGGCTCCTTGGCAAGGGCAATAGCTCTAGTGTTGTCACAGAAGAGAGTCATCGGGCCCGACGCATTGGGAATAACTCCTAGGTCGGTATGAACTCCTTCATCCAGATTGCTTCATGTGTTGTCTCTAAGGCTGCCATGTACTCCGCTTCACATGTAGATCCCGCCACGATGCTTTGCTTGCAACTGCACCAGCTGACTGCCCCACCATTCAAAATATACACGTATCCGGTTTGTGACTTGGAGTCATCCAGATCTGTGTCGAAACTAGCATCGACGTAACCCTTTACGACGAGCTCTTCGTCACCTCCATAAATGAGAAACATATGCTTAGTCCTTTTCAGGTACTTCAGGATATTCTTTACTGCTATCCAGTGTTCCATGCTGGGATTACTTTGGTACCTTCCTACCAAACTTATGGCAAGGTTTACATCAGGTCTGGTACACAGCATGGCATACATAATAGACCCTATGGCCGAGGCATAGGGGATGACACTCATCTTTTCTCTATCTTCTACCGTGGTCGGGCATTGAGCCATGCTCAATCTCACACCTTGCAATACAGGCAAGAACCCCTTCTTGGACTGATCCATATTGAACTTCTTCAATATCTTGTCAAGGTACGTGCTTTGTGAAAGACCAATGAGGCGTCTCAATCTATCTCTATAGATCTTGATGCCTAATATGTAAGCAGCTTCTCCATGGTCCTTCATTGAAAAACACTTATTCAAGTAGGCCTTTATGCTTTCCAAGAGTTCTATATCATTTCCCATCAATAGTATGTCATCCACATATAATATGAGAAATGCTACAGAGCTCCCACTCACTTTCTTGTAAACACAGGCTTCTCCATAAATCTGTGTAAACCCAAACGCTTTGATCATCTCATCAAAATGAATGTTCCAACTCCGAGATGCTTGCACCAGCCCATAGATCGAGCTTTGGAGCTTGCATACCTTGTTAGCATTCTTAGGATCGACAAAACCTTCCGGCTGCATCATATACAATTCTTCCTTAAGGAAACCATTAAGGAATGCCGTTTTGATGTCCATTTGCCATATCTCATAATCATAGAATGCGGCAATTGCTAACATGATTCGGACAGACTTCAGCTTCGCTACGGGTGAGAAGGTCTCACCGTAGTCAACCCCTTGAACTTGTCGATAACCCTTAGCGACAAGCCGAGCCTTATATATGGTTACATTACCATCCGCGTTTGTCTTCTTCTTAAAGATCCAATTATTTTCTATGGCTCGCCGATCATCCGGCAAGTCAGTCAAAGTCCATACTTCGTTTTCATACATGGATCCTATCTCGGATTTCATGGCTTCAAGCCATTTGTCAGAATCCGGGCCAGCCATCGCTTCTTCATAGTTCGAAGGTTCACCATTGTCTAACAACATGATTTCCAGGACAGGGTGTCCGTACCACTCTGGTGCGAAACATGTCCTTGTGGACCTACGAAGTTCAGTAGCAACTTGATCTGAAGTTTCATGATCATCATCATTAACTTCCTCTCTAGTCGGTGCAGGCACCACAGAATCATTTTCTTGAGCTGCGCTACTCTCCGGTTCAAGAGGCAATAATTCATCAAGTTCTACTTTCCTCCCACTTACTTCTTTTGAGCAAAACTCTTTCACTAGAAAGGATTCATTCTTGGCAACAAAGATCTTGCCTTCGGATCTGAGGTAGAAGGTATACCCAATAGTTTCCTTAGGGTATCCTATGAAGACGCATTTTTCCGATTTGGGTTCAAGCTTTTCAGGTTGAAGTTTCTTGACATAAGCATCACATCCCCAAACTTTCAGAAACGACAGCTTAGGTTTCTTCCCAAACCACAATTCATACGGTGTCGTCTCAACGGATTTCGACGGAGCCCTATTTAAAGTGAATGCGGCGGTCTCTATAGCATAAACCCAAAATGATAGCGGTAGCTTGGTAAGAGACATTGAGGGAGTCCTGGATTAGGGGGTGTTCGGGTAGCCGGACTATACCTTCAGCCGAACTCCTGGACTATGAAGATACAAGATTGAAGACTCCGTCCCGTGTCCGGATGGGACTTTCCTTGGCGTGGAAGGCAAGCTTGGCGATGCGGATATTCAAGATCTCCTACCATTGTAACCGACTTTGTGTAACCCTAACCCTCTTCGGTGTCTATATAAACCAGAGGGTTTTAGTCCGTAGGACAACTTCATCATACAACAATCATACCATAGGCTAGCTTCTAGGGTTTAGCCTCCTTGATCTCGTGGTAGATCTACTCTTGTACTACCCATATCATCAATATTAATCAAGCAGGACGTAGGGTTTTACCTCCATCAAGAGGGCCCGAACCTGGGTAAAACATTGTGTCCCTTGTCTCCTGTTACCATCCGTCCTAGACACACAGTTCGGGACCCCCTACCCGAGATCCGCTGGTTTTGACACCGACATTGGTGCTTTCATTGAGAGTTCCTCTGTGTCGTCGCTTTCAGGCCCGATGGCTTCTTCGATCATCAACCACGATGCAGTCCAGGGTGAGACTTTTCTCCCCAGACAGATCTTCGACTTCGGCGGCTTCGCACTGCGGGCCAACTCATTTGGTCACCTTGAGCAGATCGAAAGTTACGCCCCTGGCCATTAGGTCAGGTTTGGAAGCCTAAACTACATGGCTGACATCTGCGGGGACTTGATCTTCGACAGATTCGAGCCACAGCCAAGCGTGCCACACTGTCTCGATGGGCATGATATAGCTCTGCCGCCGAACAGCGCCTTGGAGGCCGCACACGCATCGGTTCCGACCATTGATTCGGAGCCCACTGCGCCAATCGAGGATCAGCGGTTGGACGCTGCCTCAGGGGCTGCGATCTCAGAGGCGATCGAGCCGAACTCTAGCCCCGCACTCCGCATGGCCTGTGACTCCGAGGAGCCGGATTCCTCTCCGAACTCCGAGCCCCCCGCGCCCCCGCCGATCAAATCCGATTGGGCGCCGATAATGGAGTTCATCGCCGCGGACATCTTTCAGCACTCGCCCTTCGGCGACATCCTGAATTCTCTAAAGTCTCTCTCTTTATCAGGAGAGCCCTGGCCGGACTACGGTCAGCAAGGTTGGGATACGGACGATGAAGAAATTCAAAACCCACCCACCACCCACTTCGTAGCCACTGTCGACGACTTAACCAACATGCTTGACTTCGACTCCGAAGACATCGACGGCATGGACGATGATGCAGGAGACGAACAAGAACCAGCACCTGTAGGGCGTTGGAAGGCCACCTCGTCATATGACATATATATATGGAGATGGCGATGGAACAGCGGTGGACGATACCTCTAAGAAACAGCCCAAGCGCCGGTGACGGTGTCCAGGACTAGGGGGTACTCAACACGTCATCTCCCGATCTGATAGATTGGGCCGAGGACCCCCGTGGCCGTATACTCATGGGCTAGTTCGGACAGCTGCCGCAAACAAGGAAGATTCCACAAGACTTGGCGATCAAGACAAGGACTTCTCCTCACCGGCGTATTTGGCTAGGACTCTTGTTAACCTAGGCCTCTGGTGCATTATATAAACCAGGGCCAGGCTAGTCGATAAATTATATACAACAATCATACCATAGGCTAGCTTCTAGGGTTTAGCATCCTTGATCTCGTGGTAGATCTACTCTTGTACTACCCATATCATCAATATTAATCAAGCAGGACGTAGGGTTTTACCTCCATCAAGAGGGCCTGAACCTGGGTAAAACATCGTGTTCCTTGCCTCCTGTTACCATCTGGCCTAGACGCACAGTTCTGGACCCCCTACCCGAGATCCGCCGGTTTTGACACCGACATTGGTGCTTTCATTGAGAGTTCCGCTGTGTGATCGACAAAAGGATTGATGGCTCGCCTGCAGATCAACTGCGACTTCGGCATCTTCGTCACCAGCTCGACTGGTCACCTTGGCTCGACCAAGAATTGCGCCCCGTGTTCGGATCACCATGTTCGGATGAGGGCCTTCATCAAACATCAACTCCGATATCTATCAAGATCACGGAGGAATCAGCTATGGAGCTCGCGGGCTCAACGTCAACATTGCCCTCAAGCGACCGTGCTGTTTATCCAAACAGCGAACTTGTATCCGCTGCCACCAACTCTTAGAGCATCGCTTTGACGATCCCGTCGGTGGAATTGTGCGTAATTGAGTCTTCAAAGACCATGCAAAATTTCGTCGAGATCCGATGGAGGAATCTCCGGCAATCTATAATATACCGGAGCCCTGTCAAATCTGGACAGGAATCTGGACGAGTTTAGGGCGTGATGTCCAGATTCTAGCTCGGACGTCCTTTGGAAGATCCAACCGTTGATCGGCTGCGGAATTACTATATCTACCACCCCTCAAAATTTCAGCTCGATCCGACCATCCAAACTCCGGGAACCTTCCGATTAATGCATCACTTTTCGGATCTGTTTTCTGCACAAGAACGAATCCGACCCGAATTCATCTTTTTTATGAACGGGATTTCGGACATTCTTTTTGAAGGAAGTTTTGTATGGGGTATTGTGTTTTGTTCCCAAACGCGTCCCGCTAATTTTAAAGTCTTTTTCAATGTGATCTTCACCATCACGTTGGTGTCAAACTAGCCTGATAACGTTGCTCTACGGCTGTCGACCTGCGCTAGACACGCTGTCACTTTATTGAGCCAAGCTCAATTTCTTTGGATCATCATCTCGGCAAGCCGAACAAGAGTTCGGTATCACGAAGGAAAAATCATCACCAACATCGCCGCCCCACGGATTACACAGAGCGGGTATACCGGCATCGCCGCACGGTCACTTCATCAAGCCGGCATCGACCACGTCACGACCTGCATCGGCAGGGCCGCACTATTGCTTCTTCAAGCCGGTGTCTGTCAGGCCGACCTACTTCGACTCATCGGCTGACATTGAGGCTTCGACATCTCGGCTGGACCGGGGGCTTCGCCCTCTCTTCATCAACCTACTCCGGAAACTTCGGCGTCACTAGCCGACCAGCTCCGTCATGTTAGCTGGACCGAGGGCTTTGCCTCGGCGAGCCAACCTTTGCCAGCATCGCCATACCGTCGCTTTATCGCCATTCAGGCAATGGGTGTGCGGATCGGGTCCCAATTTTTGGAATCACCTTTCTTCGGATTGCTACAACAAATAAACCAGGTTCTATCAATCTTAGTATTTTTTGCTTGTTTGGGTTTATTTTTCCCAAGGAATTATTACTCTGGTTTGTCCATCATCTGTACACAGGTCTATCAAATGATGGCCGCATTAACGACAGTCGCCTGGTGGTTCGGTCAGTTTCCGTACATAGTCCGGCGAACG
Source organism: Triticum urartu (assembly GCF_003073215.2). Classification (NCBI taxonomy): domain Eukaryota; kingdom Viridiplantae; phylum Streptophyta; class Magnoliopsida; order Poales; family Poaceae; genus Triticum; species Triticum urartu. Next base: position 518,399,547 of record NC_053027.1, on the reverse strand, counting down.
CCGCATCCGGAACTCGGACCGACCTATGAATTCAGGCTTTGCCACACCTTTACTGCATCACGCCGACGCCCTGCATCGACATTGACTTCGACGCCAGGCCATATTTCTTTTATTACTCACTTTGCATAAATTATTTATTATGCAACGATTTTTTTAATTATTATTATCACTATTATCTCCGGTTTGCACTACTTTTTGTGCACAGGAAAATGATCCGGGGACTTCGGCATCACTCTATCGGTCTGCATTGACCGTGCTATGTCACCACTTCGGCGTGTCGAGCTCTCCGCTCCGCCACCTTGGGACCGGCTTGGGGGATGGAACCTTGCCCCGCATCAAGCTCGGACCGCGTCATCAATACCGAACACATTAACCAGCTAAGTCGCTTTCATGCTCAAAGCTTTAATTTCTAACTTGTGTTCGGTTCGACCAAGCATTATACTTTTTTGGAAAAAAGTTGCTTGTAAAAAATTTCCTTGTCCAAACTTTGTTTGTGACGCATAAATTCAAATACCCCGTTTACTTGGGGGCTTCCTTTATGAAGCTTTTCCACTTGTATATGATTATACTTGTACGGCTTCGTTCCTTGTTCGTGTATTACGCCACAATATGCACCATATTGACTTAAGCGATTTGCAAGCTGGGTTGCCTCACTCCTGTGTTTAACCCTACGTTCCCGATTGTTTGGCTAGGGAGTAAAGGGAGCACCTCTGCGATTGTCACGATCGGGTCGCCCGAGCCGGACCTCAGACTGGGTGAAGCCGAAAGCTAGCGCTCTTATAGTTTTCAATGATGGTCGGCACACAACGGAACTCATGAGTACAAAAAATCTATTGCACAAGTCTCATAATAACAATGAGCACCGAAGAAAGGTATCGGTGGGGGTACTATTTTCTTCGAAGATGCTTCTTACACTTCACGGTAATATAGCATAAGTTCCCTGAGCGCGCTTTGTCTGTTACAGCCTTATGGCCTGATTGCCTGGTTATTGGAAACACCATCGATATTCTCGACCGATGGAGTACATAACACTTTTCGGTCCTTGACCGAAGAGGGAGAAGCCGACGGTCGGTTAAGACGCGTTTAAAGTTCGGTTGAACATAGATATGATATAAGTACTTCGATACATGCAATCATTCTTCTACCCAAGTCACTTGGGGGCTCTTAAGTTTATTTGAGCCGTTTTATAATAAGTGTTCTTCTTCTTAGTCGTTGTAAAGTTTTATTATTATTTATCACTCCTTTTTTCGACGCGAGTGTGCGGTCACTAGCCGGGGAGCCTAATTTCTCTCTCAAAGCCGCTAGAGTTTAGTTTGCTAAACTGGCCTAATGAGAAGTACTCCGCCCTCGGGATAGGAGGTTGAAGCCGTAGGCTGACCCACTCGAAGTCTTGAGATAGGATGTATCATGTTAAGGCACGACAGAAGCACTTCCCTTTTTAAGACCAATTTTCAGATTGGCACCGAACACTTGATCTTGTTCGGACGTCATGTTTTTACTGACGTTTCTTGGTTTTCCAAGCTTTTTGGCACTTTTAAACTATTTGTGCTTTTCCAGCATTAGTCTCGCAGTGCAACACCGGACACCTTTAGGGATTCGGCAAAAACATTCTCAGGTATTGCTATATATGCATCGGTTTCGATTGTGTCTTCGGTCAATAGTTGGGTTGCCCGGCTCCTGCACTTGCTTCCTACGTTCCGTTTTGTTCGGCTAGGCGTGCAAAGGGAGAACCACTGCGATTGTGCTTCCAGCTCACATGGTTAAGCACCTCAGTGGAGAAAGCCGAAAACTGACTGTCACAATAAGCGTAAACTGGTCAGCGATCCGATGACTATGTTAAATGACGGGCCGTTCATAACATTGGCCGAAGTGTTTACGGCTTGACCCCGACTGTCGCCAAACACTACCGAGGGCTATTAACTGGCCTCCCAAACTAAATCCTCGATATTTTGCTCTTACATTAGAGCTGAGGTTTAATGATCATGCTTAGCATGATAACCCAAAGAAAGGAACCGATAGCGGGACTATTTTCTTTGAAAGACATTTCTTCTGTTAAACAGTAATATAACTCTCTGCATACCTTTGTTTATAAAACCGTATGGCGAGATTGCCTTGTTTGTTGTAAATCTTTGGCCTCATAAAGGTTTTATAAAGTAGGACAAACACTCCTCGGCTACTGGCCGAGGAGGTGGAAGCCGATGGTCGGTCAACAAAGTTTTGTACAATGCGGATCTGAGCATTAATGACGTAAAGTACTTGGATACATAGAGTCATTACACATAATTTGTGATTTTACTATGGATATTGATCATTAATTCAGCCACCCGTGCCCGCATTAAGGCTCGGGGGCTACTGGGCTTCGGGCTTATTATTTAAAAATATTAAAGGGGCACATCGATCCCCTGATCTGGTGTTGCCACCCGACCAGTGTCTCGGGGGCTACTGCATTGCTTGTCCAATGCAAAAAAATTTATGTGCAATATAGTTTCCGAGGAGATTTTGATCCTCAGGTTGGTAGGCCGCACCCAACCTGAGTCTCGAGGACTGAGCACGCCGCTTTTAGTGTCCTGAAGTATTCTGCCGAGCTTGGACTTGATCCTCAGGCCGATTTTGCAAATTAACATGAGTCTCAGCGGCTAAAAGGATCAGCGGTCTTACGTCATCCTTCTGGTGCATCTCGGGTTTTAGAGCGATACACACCTTGAGGGCTACTGGCTATATATCTCGGCAGAGAATAAATTGCACCAATAAAAAATATTCACAAAAATCGGCCCACATTCGGGGTGGTGCACCACCTCGGAAGCAGTACGCCATAAAGCTCGGGCGTTAGTGGCTGGCTCCATAGAGGGCATTTCCGGCATTAAGCTCGGCTAAACTCCTTCAAACTTTTTTGAACCAAGGTGATATGACACCTCGGATATAGTCCGGCGTTGGAGCTCGGATACAGTCCGGCGTTGGAGCTCGGATACATAGTCCAGCGTTGGAGCTTGGATACATTTCGGCGTTAGAGCTGGGAAGCGGTCCGGCTTTGGTGCTCGGCTACAAAAGATACCTCAAATACAGTCCGGCGTTAGAGCTCGGACGCAAGAGGACACTGCCTCCCGGGAACAACTTCAAACCCGAGGTGTGGCATAAAAATAATAAGGCATTGATAAAGGCTGGAAACTTAAAGGGGCTCCTCGGAATACCCGACGTATAAACTCGTCGAATGCATTTCGGCGATCCTCAAGATCGAAGATAAGAAGATTTGTTGAACCAGTTTTCAAGACCGACGACCGAAGATGAAGAACAGTTCGGAAGAATCGAGGAGCGTCCCTAACTTGAAGACTGGTTCAGGGGGCTACTTACGGTGTCCAGGACTAGGGGGTACTCAACACGTCATCTCCCGATCTGATAGATTGGGCCAAGGACCCCCGTGGCCGTATACTCATGGGCCAGTTCGGACAGCTGGCGCATACAAGGAAGATTCCACAAGACTTGGCGATCAAGACAAGGACTTCTCCCCACCGGCGTATTCGGCTAGGACTCTTGTTAACCTAGGCCTCTGGTGCATTATATAAACCAGGGCCAGGCTAGTCGATAGATCATATACAACAATCATACCATAGGCTAGCTTCTAGGGTTTAGCCTCCTTGATCTCGTGGTAGATCTACTCTTGTACTACCCATATCATCAATATTAATCAAGAAGGACGTAGGGTTTTACCTCCATCAAGAGGGCCCGAACCTGGGTAAAACATCGTGTTCCTTGCCTCCTGTTACCATCCGGCCTAGACGCACAGTTCGGGACCCCCTACCCGAGATCCGCCGGTTTTGACACCGACAATCGGCGTCAGCGGTGCCGCTCTAAATCCCGCCAAAGCAAAAACGGTGATTCCGGCATGGGAGATAATACTACTCTGGATAGCGCCGAAGAACACCCCCTCCAGCAAAATTCGGCACAAGAGGACAGAGAAGCCAACCCTCACGAGAGGGCGGCAGACCAAGAGGTTGAGGACGATAATTATACGCCTCCCTCCGAAGACGAGGCAAGCCTCGACGACGACGAGTTCGTCGTGCCAGAGGATCTTGCCGAACAAGAGCGTTTTAAACGCAGGCTCATGGCCACGGCAAGCAGCCTCAAGAAAAAGCGGCAACAGCTTAGAGCTGATCAGGATTTGCTAGCTGGCAGATGGACTGAAGTCCTTGCGGCCGAAGAGTATGAACTCGAACGCCCCTCCAAGAGTTACCCAAAGTGCAGGCTGCTACCCCGACTAGAGGAGGAAGCACCTACATCACCAGCGCATCACATGGCTGACCGGCCACCTCGTGGCCGCGACAGAGAGGCCTCTTGGCCCTCCACTCAAGCCATGCCCCGGCACCGCGTCAAGCATACTAAGGCACGGGAAAATGCGCCCGACCTGCGTGACATCCTGGAGGACAAGGCAAGGCAAACAAGATTGATCTACGGATCGCGCAGGCACCCCACGACACGTGACGGTGATCATCACTCCGGACGCAATGAATCCGGCCGGGCCGAACTCAACAGACAAAGCTCCTTCGAGTTGCGTCGTGATATAGCCCAATACAGAGGCGCCGCACACCCACTATGCTTCACAGATGAAGTAATGGATCATAAAATCCCTGAGGGCTTCAAACCCGTAAACATCAAATCATACGATGGCACAACAGATCCTGCGGTATGGATCGAGGATTATCTCCTTCATATCCACATGGCCCGCGGCGATGATCTACACGCCATCAAATACCTCCCACTCAAACTTAAGGGACCGGCCCGGCATTGGCTTAACAGCTTGCCAGCAAACTCAATCGGTTCATGGGAGGACCTGGAAGCCGCATTCCTTGACAACTTCCAGGGCACTTATGTGCGACCACCGGACACCGATGACCTAAGCCACATAATTCAGCAGCCAGAAGAATCGCCCAGGCAATTCTGGACACGGTTCCTAACAAAGAAAAACCAGATAGTCGACTGTCCGGACGCAGAGGCCTTAGCGGCCTTCAAGCATAATATCCGTGACGAGTGGCTGGCCCGGCACCTGGGACAGGAAAAGCCGAAACCTATGGCAGCCCTCACGACACTCATGACCCGCTTTTGCGCGGGAGAAGACAGCTGGCTAGCTCGCAGTAACAACTTAACCAAGAACACTGGTAATTCGAATACTAAGGACAAAAGTGACAGGTCATGTCGGAACAAACAAAAGCGTCGTGTTAACAGCGATAGCAACGAGGATACGGCAGTTAATGCCGGATTTCGAGGCTACAAATCCGGTCAACGGAAACAGCCATTCAAAAGAAAAACTCAGGGCCCATCTAGTTTGGACCGAATACTCGACCGCTTGTGCCAGATACATGGCACCCCCGAAAAGCCAGCCAATCACACCAACAGGGATTGTTGGGTGTTCAAGCAGGCAAGCAAGTTAAGAGCCGAAAACAAAGACAAGGGGCTGCATAGCGACGACGAGGAGGAGCCCAGGCCGCCGAACAACAATGGACAGAAGGGATTTCCCCCGCAAGTGCAGACGGTGAACATGATATACGCAACCCACATCCCCAAGAGGGAGCGGAAGCGTGCGTTACGGGACGTATATGCGATGGAGCCGGTCGCCCCAAAGTTCAACCCATGGTCCTCCTGCCCGATCACCTTCGATCGAAGGGACCACCCCACTAGCATCCGTCACGGCGGCTTCACCGCATTGGTCCTAGACCCAATCATTGACGGATTTCATCTCACAAGAGTCCTCATGGACGGCGGCAGCAGCCTGAACCTGCTTTACCAGGATACAGTGCGAAAGATGGGCATAGATCCCTCGAGGATCAAGCCCACCAAACGACCTTTAAAGGCGTCATACCAGGTGTAAAGCCAACTGTACAGGCTCAGTTACGCTGGAAGTGGTCTTCGGATCTCCGGATAACTTTCGAAGCGAGGAGTTAATCTTCGACATAGTCCCGTTCCGTAGTGGCTATCACGCACTGCTCGGGCGAACCGCATTCGCAAAATTAAATGCGGTACCGCACTATGCATACCTCAATCTCAAGATGCCAGGCCCTAGAGGAGTAATCACGGTCAATGGGAACACTGAACGCTCCCTCGGAACGGAGGAGCACACGGCAGCGCTCGCAGCAGAAGTACAAAGCAGCCTCTCTAGGCAGTTCTCCAGTTCGGCCTTCAAAAAGCTGGACACTGTCAAGCGCGCCCGGAGTACCCTACAACAAGACCGCCTGGCATGTTCCGAGCTAGCGTAGAAATGCGGCCCCAACCCTAGCCCTCGCGATATAGCGAAACCAGCGCTTCGCGTACATAACTACGCTCTTGAAATACCATGGGCACAGGGGAAGGGGCACTATCATGGCACGCCCGAAATACGGCTTAAACCACACCAGGGGCTGCCGGATTCCTTTTTTTCTCTTACTCTCAGGACTCCATACTTCGGACGACACGTTCGGCAATTCAACTGCCGCACAAATGATGCAAGATCCAGGGAAGCAGACAAGCCACGCCGCATTATGGAACTCCCAGGTGGTCTCTATTGCGAGCAGTATACCTGTTTTTTTAATACAATTCCGCGGCCTGCCCCTGGCCAGGACATGTTAAATAGTCCAATTTATTTTGCTTATCGCACTATTTGTATCGTCCCGCTTTCATAGTAGCCTTTCTATAAACAACGCATAGCTTTTTGTCTATTTTTTGCATTGCCCTCTTTTTATATATATGTTTATTAATAACATGCTGCACCCGTACACTGTGGTACGGAAAAATATGCCAAGGGCTTCAATACCCATCAATATGGCATGAGAAGTCCGTCCACTTTCACAAGTGCGGCACCACGAACTTATAGCACTATATGCATCGGCTCCGAATCATGATTTGGGTCAATAGTTGGGTTTGCCCGGCTCCTATGTTTTGGTGCCTTACGTTCCGCTATATCGGCTAAGGTAGCACTAGGAGAACCACTGCGATTATGCCCCAGTTGAGCTGGGCCGAGCACCTTAGTGGAGAAAGCTAAAACTGACTGTCATGATGAGGCGAGAGACCGATCGCTGTTCGAGAGGTTTTTCGAGTCCTTAAAGGCTTATGACGCTTCGAGCGAGGAACCAGCTTTGTCCGGCCAAGGCGTGGATAGCGCCCCGAACTCGCTCTTCCGAATACTAGGGGCTTCGCCGAAATTTAAAATTATAGAGTTCTATGGCTAAGTGAGAGTGTTCAAGCATTATAGTCCGATTGCCTTGTTCGTTGTGCTGACCGCCTCCCTCGACGGACCCAATCATGGGAAAAGGAGCGCTCAGGTTTATCCCGAACACCCCAGCACTAGTGGCATGGGGGCAGAAGCCGACGACTGGCCATCTCTCAATTTTTTGATAAACGGCCGCACAGAAAGTAATATTTTAAATTCAAGCATTGCTTAGCGCATATGAACAAGTTTTCAGCGCACAGGATAACACGAGCGAGTTCATTCAAAAATTACATCCTTGGTACATTCATCCGCCACAAGGCGGGCACCAGCAAGAACATCCTTGTAATAGTTCTCGGGCTTGCGATGCTCCTTCCCCGGCGGCGGCCCGTCCTTCACAAGCTTCTCACCGTCCAGCTTACCCCAGTGCACCATTGCACGGGCAAGGGCCCTACGGGCACCTTCGATGCAGACGGAGCGCTTGATGACCTCGAGCCTTGGACAAGCCTCCACCAGCCACCGCACCAGTCCGAAGTAGCTCCCAGGCAAGGCCTCTCCAGGCCATAGCCGAACTATGAAGCCCTTTAGGGCCTGTTCGGCCACCTTGTGGAGCTCGACCAGCTGCTTCAGCTGGTCGCTCAAGGGCACAAGGTGTCCGGCCTCAGCGTACTGAGACCAGAACACCTTCTCCGTCGAGCTGCCTTCCTCGGCTCGGTAGAATGCGGCGGCATCGGATACGCTGCGGGGAAGATCTGCGAATGCCCCTGGAGAGCTCCGGATTCGGGTAAGTAACAAGTAGTTTACTTTTATATGTCTGCTTTGCATATAGAATGCCTTACCCGCCGCTATCTTTTTCACCGCATCCAATTCCTGGAGGGCCTTTTGGGCTTCGGCCTTGGCAGATTTGGCAGTTTTAAGGGCCGCAGCAAGCTCGGACTCTCGCGTCTTCAAGTCAAGCTCCAAACTCTCATGTTTTTGCATGAGAACCTGAAGCTCTTGCCGCACCTCGCCGACCTGCGCCTCAAATTTCTCCTGCTCGGCGCGCTCCGTGGCCACTTTCTTCTCGGCCTCGGACAGCGCCTGCTTGAGGGTCGCCACCTCAGTTGTGGCCCCTACAATAAGCGGTATACTCCTGTCATTTTTTGCAATTGTGCCTTCCTATAGGCATTTTTTCTATAAGGTATCTCTTACCTTCTTTCTCCTCGAGCTGCCGTTTGGCAAGGCCGAGCTCTTGCTCGGTCCGCTCGAGGCCCTGCTTCAGGGCACCCACCTCCGCAGTCAGTGCGGCGGTGGCCAGTAGCGAAGCCTGCATACGTATATTGACTCCTTTTTAGTTAGACTCCTGCAATATTTAATAGATCCTCTATTTGGCTTTTCTTTCCGAACGCCAAACATAGCATCAGGGGCTACTGTCTATACGGTAATATTTTTACATATTTTTACTTACCTCGAAGCCTGTTAGAAGGCTAGAACAAGCTTCAGTCAGTCCGCTTTTGGCAGACCGAACCTTCTAGACCACCATACTCATGATGGCACGGTGCTCCTCGTCGATGGAGGCGCCCTTAAGCTCCTCCAGCAGATTGTCCGGCGCCTCCGGTTGGACGGAGGACGCTGGCTCAGTAGGCTTGCTCCTCTTGGCAGGAGTTCGCCTACCGCAATCCGGAACCGTTGATGATTCCGGCGCAGTGTCTGGCTTAAAGCCGGACTTGGAGCCCAGGGTGATTTTTTCCCCTTCACTCCTGGAGTCCGGGAGGTCGCCTCGCGGCTCCTCCTGGACCAACTCCTCTCGCCCCGGAGCTTGTCGTGACGCCACTTCGGCGTCATTCGCAGCAGAGGGGGAAGCAGCGGGCGGAACTGAATTCACGTCCGATGAATCTAGGGAGCCGCTCAATGACTCGTCGAGCCCGTCCTTGGGCGGACTGCATGATTATATCCGACATTAGGGAAAGCTGTGCAACAAAAGGAATATCACGAGTTACTCTGGTATCCGAACACTTACGATCTCGCCGGATGCTTGGCCCTATCCGGCCACTCCTCTTCGTCCTCGTCGGCGTCGGGGACGTAGTCCGGCGGAGGGGTTTTCCTCTTCTTGGACCCCTCGGCTTCCCCTACTGGGGCGGCCTTCCTCTTCTCTCCTCCCCCCGCTGGAGGGGGAGAGGTTTCTTCTTCCTCCTCCTCGTTTTCACGGGAGGAGTGCGTCTCGGACTCGTCGGACGACGAGTCCGACACCACCATATGCCGGGAACTCTTTCGAGTCCCCGTGGCCTTCTTCTTCTTGGCCTTCTTCTCCGGCACCACATAAGGTGCCGGAACCAGCAGCTTCTCTAGGAGAGCAGGGGCTGGGTCTTCGGGCAAGGGAGCCGGACAATTAATCTGTCCGGACTTCTCCCACCAATCCTGTCAAAGGTGAGGGAGTTTAGATCCCGCATAGAGTCAAACTATGAAAAAACTTAACATCCTGTAAAAGATGTTAATATCTTACCTCACCAGCAGGACGCTGCGAGCTGAATCCGCGGTCTTCGGAGGCGGATGTGGGAGCCTCGGCACCTTTGGTTAGCCCCCTCCAGACATCTTTGTACGTCGTGTCGAAGAGCCTGCTCAGAGTTCGGTGCTGCGCCGGGTTGAACTCCCACAAATTGAAGTCCCGTTCTTGACACGGAAGGATCCGGTGGACGAGCATGACCTGGATTACGTTGACAAGCTTGAGCTGCTTGTTCACCAGGGACTGGATGCATTTTTGAAGTCCGGTCAACTCTTCTTCGTCGCCCCACGACAAGCTCATCTCCTTCCAGGATGTGAGCCGCGTAGGGGGTCCGGATCGGAATTCAGGGGCTGCGATCCACTTCGGATCGCGTGGCTCGGTGATGTAAAACCACCCTGACTGCCACCCCTTCAAGGTCTCCACAAAGGAGCCCTCGAGCCATAGGACGTTGGCAATTTTGCCTGCCATGGCACCTCCGCACTCCGCCTGGTTGCCGCGCACCACCTTTGGCTTGACGTTGAAGGTCTTGAGCCAGAGGACGAAATGGGGGTGAATGCAGAGGAAAGCCTCGCACACGGCGATAAATGCGAGATATTGGGGATGAAGTTCGGGGCCAGATCGTGGAAATCTAGGCCATAGTAGAACATGAGCCCGCGGACAAATGGGTGGAGAGGAAAACCCAGTCCGCGGAGGAAGTGGGGAAGAAATACTACCCTCTCATGGGGCCTTGGGGTGGGGAGAAGCTGCCCCTCCTCGGGAAGCCGGTGCGCGATGTCTTTGGACAAGTATCTGGCCTTCCTTAACCTTTTGACATGGCCCTCCGTGACGGAGGAGACCATCCACTTGTCTCCCGCTCCGGACATTGTTGGAGAGGGTTGAGGTAGGAAGTGCGGGCTTGGGCGCTGGAGCTCGGGTGCGCAGAAGATGGATAGGCAAAGGAGGAAGAAGGCGTAGGTAAAAAGGTGGATCCTTATCCCCTTATATGGGCAGATGCGACTATGCGTCCCCACCAGCCTAGTAAAACTCGCTTGCCTCCCAAGCGCCGTGATAAGTGGCGCGGTTGGGTTACCCACGTCTGTATTAACGAGAATCCCGTAAACAAAGGGGACACGATCTCTGCTTTGACAAGACGTGCCAAGAAAACCGCCTTGCAAAACACGCTGAGGTGGAGAAGTGAAAACGATTCGAATACAGGCTTGGCCATAGTGTGATGTCACGCTGCGGAATACGTCAGCAGATTAGATTTGTGTTAATATTATTCTCTCTATGGCAATACATGGAAGCTTATTTTGCAGAGCCGGACACTACTCTTGGTGTTTACAAACTTTTATGAAGAATTTGGAGGAGGAACCCGCCTTGCAATGCCGAAGACAATCTGCGCGCCGAAGTCGTCGTCATTGAAGCCTGGTTCAGGGGCTACTGAGGGAGTCCTGGATTAGGGGGTGTTCGGGTAGCCGAACTATACCTTCAGCCGAACTCCAGGACTATGAAGATACAAGATTGAAGACTCCGTCCCGTGTCCGGATGGGACTTTCCTTGGCGTGGAAGGCAAGCTTGGCGATGCGGATATTCAAGATCTCCTACCATTGTAACCGACTTTGTGTAACCCTAACCCTCTCTGGTGTCTGTATAAACCGGAGGGTTTTAGTCCGTAGGACAACTTCATCATACAACAATCATACCATAGGCTAGCTTCTAGGGTTTAGCCTCCTTGATCTCGTGGTAGATCTACTCTTGTACTACCCATATCATCAGTATTAATCAAGCAGGACGTAGGGTTTTACCTCCATCAAGAGGGCCCGAACTTGGGTAAAACATTGTGTCCCTTGTCTCCTGTTACCATCCGGCCTAGACACACAGTTCGGGACCCCCTACCCGAGATCCGCCGGTTTTGACACCGACAAACATCATAGATCACACCATATCCAATAGAGTGTGATTACGACATTCGGACACACCATTACGCTGAGGTGTTCCGGGCGGCGTGAGTTGTCAAACAATTCCACATTTCCTTAAGTGCGTGCCAAATTCGTGACTCAAATATTCTCCCCCACGATCTGATCATAAGAACTTGATTTTCCTGTCACGTTGATTCTCAACCTCACTCTGAAATTTCTTGAACTTTTCAAAGGTCTCAGACTTGTGTTTCATTAAGTAGACATACCCATATCTACTTAAGTCATCCATGAGGGTGAGAACATAGCAATAACCACCGCGAGCCTCAACGCTCATTGGACCGCACGCATCAGTATGTATGATTTCCAATACGTTGGTTGCTCGCTCCATTGTTCCGGAGAACGGAGTCTTGGTCATTTTGCCCATGAGGCTTGGTTCGCACGTGTCAAATCATTCATAATCAAGAGACTCCAAAAGTCCATCTGCATGGAGTTTCTTCATGCGTTTGACACCAATATGACCAAAGCGGCAGTGCCACAAGTATGTGGGACTATCATTATCAACCTTACATCTTTTGGCATTCACACTATGAATATGTGTAACATCACGTTCGAGATTAAATAAGAATAAACCATTGACCAGCGGGGCATGACCATAAAACATGTCTCTCATATAAATAGAACAACCATTATTCTCAGTTTTAAATGAGTAGCCATCTTGCATTAAACAAGATCCAAATACAATGTTCATGCTCAAAGCTGGTACTAAATAACAATTATTGAGGTTTAAAATTAATCCCGTAGGTAAATGTAGAGATAGTGTGCCGACGGTGATCACATCGACCTTGGAACCATTCCCGACGCACATCGTCACCTCGTCCTTCGCCAGTCTCTGCTTATTCCGCAGCTCCTGTTTTGAGTTACAAATATGAACAACCGCACTGGTATCAAATACCCAGGAGCTACTACGAGCGCTGGTTAGGTACACATCAATAACATGTATATCACATATACCTTTGGTATTGCCGGCCTTCTTATCCGCTAAGTACTTGGGGCAGTTCCGCTTCCAGTGACTGTTTCCCTTGCAATAAAAGCACTCAGTCGCAGGCTTGGGTCCATGCTTTGGCTTCTTCCCGGCAACTGGCTTACCGGGCGCGGCAACTCCCTTGACATCCTTCTTGAAGTTCTTCTTACCCTTGCCTTTCTTGAACATAGTGGTTTTATTCACCATCAACACTTGATGTTTGTCGGTGTCAAAACCGGCGGATCTCGGGTAGGGGGTCCTGAACTGTGCGTCTAGGCCGGATGGTAACAGGAGGCAGGGGACACAATGTTTTACCCAGGTTCGGGCCCTCTTGATGGAGGTAAAATCCTACGTCCTACTTGATTAATATTGATGATATGGGTAGTACAAGAGTAGATCTACCACGAGATCAGAGAGGCTAAACCCTAGAAGCTAGCCTATGGTATGATTGGATGTTGTGATTGTTGTCTTACGAACTAAAACCCTTCGGTTTATATAGACACCGGAGAGGGTTAGGGTTACACAAGGTCGGTTACAAAGGAGGAGATATCCATATCCGTATTGCCTAGCTTGCCTTCCACGCCAAGTAGAGTCCCATCCGGACACGAGACAAAGTCTTCAATCTTGTATCTTCATAGTCTAACAGTCTGACCAATGGAGATAGTGCGGCTGTCCGAAGACCCCCTATTCCAGGACTCCCTCAGTAGCCCCTGAACCAGGCTTCAATGACGATGAGTCCGGCACGCAGTATTGTCTTCGGCATTGCAAGGCGGGTTCCTTCTCCGAATACATCACAGAAGAATTTGAATACGAGGATAGTGTCCGACCCTACAAAATAAGTTCCACATACCGCCGTAGAGAGAATAATATTTTCGCAATTCCAATTTGCTGACTTGTTTTGGCAGCATGACGTTATGTCATGGCCCGGTGATTATTCGAACCATTTTTCTTCAACCAGCTCCACACATAACGCGAGGCGGTTTCTTGACAAGTCTTGTCAAAGCAGAGATCGTGTTCCCCCAATTACGAGATTCTCATTAATGCGGTCGTGGGTAACCCAACCGTGTCAAGGACTCCTAGATTATAGGCAAGTCCTAAACGGCTACGGAGAGGACGCTTGATATTCACCCTCTTTATAAAGGGACAAGGTTTTCGCTTTTTCCCTCTCGTGCTCAATCAAACCCTTCCCCTGCCTCGAGTTCCAACACCCAAAGCCCAGGTTAGGTGCTCCAGATCTTCAATCATGTCCGGATCCAGCCTTCAAGGCCGATGGATGCCCTCCTCCATGATTGTCGGAGTAAATAGCCATGGGTAGCCTAGCTGGCTTCCCCTGGCCCTTCTGAAAAAATTACGAGCCCGTCCGGCTCTCAAGGATCCAAGACGTGGGGCCGCCTTCCCCGTGCTGGCTGTCACCCAGGCCGGCTATCAGAAGGCGGCCCGACTTTAGCCCTCGCGAAGAAAGCCACGGGAGGGCCGGCTTCGGGAAGCCGGCCGCAAGAAGGCCGACTCCAAGAAGCCAGCTCCCACCAAGTGGTCGAGACCGTACCCTCAAAGTTTGCATCCACCTAACGACGATGTGACGGGGCGTGGCTACAGTGAAGCCTGCCACCCCCGAATCCCGGAGCACGACCGGCACAGTGCGCCGTACGGGTGGCCATGACCCGTCCGGCGCAGCACTGTTGCCATGTTGGCCCTGATGTCATCCACGATGGACTACCAGTACAGCCCACGGGCGGTGGGCCCCTTCGGGCAGAGAGACACCCGAAGGCGGCCATGCCTCCCCCAGTCGGCCCAAGATGGAGCTGGCTTCCCGCAGCCGGCTTGCCGCCTCCCTCGAAGGAGACGCCCCATTAAGGAGACAAGACGCGGTGAGGCTACAGCAATCGCCCGCCGGACGGTGGCACTGTAGCCACGCCTACCCCGATGAAGCCCATGTCACCAAGATAGAACAACAGTAACCAGCCGCCGATAGGGTCCTGGACGGTGGGGCCTGCCTGTCGACCAAGGGGCCGGCAGCCGGCGGGACCCACCAGTCGGCGGGCCCTAGCAGCCGGCGCAAAAGCCGGCGAGCGTAGTTACAGACGGCTGGGCCCCGCGCCCAGTCGGATTACCATTGTACCCCCGGGGGGTAGGCCTATATACACCCCCCGGGGCACCCATGCAAAGGGTTTGATCCCCAGCTAGTTTTAGACACCACACAAGGAGAAGAAGCAAGCCAGCCGTGCCCTTCTTCCTCCTCCCACCGAACAGCTCAAGGAGCATCGTGTAGCTACTTGTCCATCTAGTGATCATGTGGAGACCCCGCAGAGCAGCAGTAGGGGTGTTATCTCCACGGAGAGCCCCGAAGCTGGGTAAGATTCGCGGGCGTGCATGTCTTCGCCTCATCCCGTTTCCAGGCACCGGCGATGTCTTACTAGCTCCCACAATGATAAGCCACCCGTTGGCATATGTCGCACCTACCACCCGACATTTGGCGCCCACCGTGGGGCCAGGTGCACCGTCGTCCAGAGACCTATTCTGGATGGGAACCCTCTTCCTCCCCAGCGAGCGTAGCCAGCCCGGCAGGCCCGATGGCGCTTGCCATGACGCGCTGCAAGGCGTCACCAGCATCTGCGCGGCGAGCAGCCTCGCTGATCTCCTCGACGAAACCCTCATCTCCGACGAGCTCGCCTCCGATGCGGGCACCGACAACCTCGCCAACCTCCTCGGCCAGCTCCATGTCTCCGGCGAGCCTGCTGTGGATTTGGAGTCGGTTGGCTCCACCGACCCGATGCCTGTCGACTCCGACACGGCCTCGCTCGACACCTTCCCCACCAACGTCGTGATCTACAACAACCCGCTTCCCCAGACCGATGGCTGCGACACTGTCACCTCCGAGGTGATGGTCATCGGCCACGGCGGCACGGCTGACGAGAGCGCCCACGACGCCCCGCACGCGGCGGCCCACGACTTGTCCGTCCCGCTCCCAGCTGATGCCGACGACGAAGCATTGGAGGCACGCCGCCTCGCTCTCCTCGCGGAGGGCCGGAGGCTGGCTTCCATGAGACACCTCACTGAGGCCTACCAGCGCGAAGCTGACCGCGCCGCCTTCGGCACGTCGGCCCCGAGCGGGCCAAGCCGGGCCAGCGTTTTCAAGCAACGCGGCGCTATCATCGCCGACACGCTGGGAGTCGTCCGCCCGGTCTATGCCACTCCACTCGAGAACTTGCGTGCCGCCCAGGCGGCCGTAGACGAGTTGGACGGATTGGAGGCCGAAGAACTCCCCCACATGACCCGGCGCATCCAGCAGCTGATTGACGCGGCCGCACGGCGGCACGAAGCCGACGCCTGCGCGGGAAGCCCTCCCCCGCGCCGAGATCATGGCGCGACATCCCGGACACCGACTACGAGCAACATCCGCGCGCGGTGCGAGAAAGAGCCGGCTGCCAGCCGAAGCCGGAGCCGAATCTCCATCGAGCGAGACGCAGAAGGCCATCCCCGAGCCGTGGAATGGCGGGGCAACCCGCCTCCGCCTCGGCCCCGTGGAGAGAGATATCCCACCCCGCCGCCTATGGCGCATCCGACTCTCAGCGGCCGACTAGGTCGCCGCGAAGGAGTCGGCGAGAACGACGCCCGCCATCGGATCGACCGCCTGGCGCGATCCCTGGCACTGGAAGAAGAAGACGATGTCGGCCCGCCTTGTTTCGGTCCCCGCATCCGCGACGAGCCCTTCCCCAAAGGGTTCTCGCTCCCAAGAGACACGCCCAAGTACAACGGCTCCGTGAAGCCGGAGGATTGGTAGATTGACTACTCCACGGTGGTTAGCATAGCCAACGGCAACCGGCGCGTTGCCGTGAAGTACGTGCCCCTCATACTGCAAGGCACAGCGCGGACCTGGCTCAATAGCCTCAAGCCCTTCAGCATCAACAGCTGGATAGATTTCACTAAAGCTTTCATCCGCAACTTCACCAGCACCTACAAGCGGGCTCCCAAGCCCAGGCAGCTCTCCTTGTGCGTGCAAGGCCCAGCCGAGTCCACTCGCGACTACCTCACGCATTGGGCCGAGCTCCGCAACTCCTGCGAGGGGGTGCACGACGTGCAAGCCATAGAGTACTTCACTGCCGCGTGCCGAGAAGGCACCCTCCTCAAGCACAAGCTCCTCTGTGACGAGCCGACTACCCTCGACGAGCTTCTGGACATAGCGGACAAATACACCACCGCCGACTCTTCGATGAAGACTGAGCTCCGGGTAGACGCGTCCGGGAAAGTACTCAACCCGGCGCCCAAAACACCGACAGGGGATTCCGGCCGACGCCCACACCCGAACGATCACAAGCGCAAGGGCCCTGCGCCGCCTCCCACCAGTCGACAGGTGGCCACAGTCGAAGACGCGCCGCCTGAAGGGCGGCCCGCACCCAAGAAACCCAAGGGCGGCCGGCCGGCTTGGCAGCCGGCCTTCTCCTACAAGCAAACTCTCGACGCCCCGTGCAAATTCCACAGCGATGCGAAGCCGTCCAACCACACAACCCGGAAGTGCCATTGGCTTACCCGAATCTCCAAAGGCGAAGGGCTCGCGCCGCCTCCGCCTGCCGGCCCGCCGCCTCCGGCTCCGCCGCTGCCGGCCGCTCGGCCCGCAGTCGTAGCCGTGCACGATGAGTTCCCCGACAAGCATGCAACCTACATCGTCTTTACAAGCCAGCCCGAAGACCGGCGCGGCAAAAACCGAGAGCACCAGGAAGTCAGCGTGGTCGTTGCCAACCCCGCCGGACACATGCATTGGTCAGAAAAACCTATCAGCTGGAGCCGGGCCAACCACCCAGAGGTGATGCCGTCTCTCGGCTCTTATGCGTTGGTCCTGGAAGCCACCCTCGCGACGGACAGACGCGCCGCCCGTTTTTCCCGTGTGTTCATAGACGGCGGGAGGAGCATCAACATCCTGTACCGTGACACCCTGGAGAAACTGAATGTCAAGATGAAGCAACTCATGCCTACTCGGACAGTGTTCCATGGCATCGTACCCGGCTTGTCCTGCGCCCCCATTGGCAAGATCAAGATCGATGTACTCTTTGGGGACAAGGAGCATTTCCACCGGGAAGCGATCTAGCTTGAAGTGGTGGACCTGGAGAGCCCCTACCATGCGTTGCTTGTCCGACCCGCCTTGGCCAGGTTCATGGCAGTCCCCCACTATGCATACCTCAAGATGAAGATACCGAGTTCCAAAGGCGTCATCACCATAGCCGGCGACTACAAGAAGTCCTCCGAGTGCGCTGCCGCCAGCAGCCAGCTGGCCGAGTCCCTTGTGATTGCCGAAGAGAAGAAGATGTTGGACCGGGTCGTGGCCATGGCCGGCAAGCAGTCGAACATGTCCCCCGATCCCAAGGAGTATGATGCCCAAGGATCTTTCTAGCCGGCCAAAGAAACAAAGAAGGTACCCCTTGACCCCGAGCACCCCGAGAGGTTTGCCGTCATCGGGGCAAGCCTGAACAGCAAATAGGAAGGCGAGCTCGCCGATTTCCTCCGTGAGAATCGGGACATCTTTGCATGGTCCCCCAAGGACATGCCGGGTGTTCCGAAGGAATTCGCCGAGCACAAACTACACGTCCGAGAAGACGCAAAACCAGTCAAATAGCCCCTCCGCCGACTATCGGAGGAAAAGAGAAGGACTGTAGGGGAAGAGATAGCCCGGCTTCTGGCAGCCGGCTTCATTATGGAAGTTTTCTTTCCAGAGTGGCTCGCCAACCTGGTCCTCGTGCTGAAGAAGAACAACAAGTGGCGCATGTGTATAAACTACACAAGCCTCAACAATGCCTGCCCTAAAGATCCCTTCGCCCTACCGAGGATTGACCAAGTGATAGACTCCACGGCCGGATGCGAGCTGTTGAGTTTCTTGGATGCTTACTCAGGATACCACCAGATAAAGTTAGATCCGGCTGACCGCCTGAAGACTGCCTTCATCACGCCATTCGGAGCCTTCTGCTACCCGACCATGACATTCGGCTTGAGAAATTCCGGTGCCACTTTTCAGCGTTGCATGCAGAAGTGCCTCCTCAAGCAACTCGGCAGAAATGCTCACGTCTACGTAGACGACATTGTGGTGAAGACGGAGAAGCGCGGCACCTTGCTGGAAGACCTCAAAGAAACATTTGAGAACCTACGCCGGTTCCAAATCAAGCTCAACCCCGAGAAATGCGTGTTCGAAGTGCCAGCCGTCCAGCTCCTCGGCTTCCTGGTCTCCGAACGCGGCATCAAATGCAACCCAGTGAAGATCAAGGCCATCGAGAGAATGGCGATTCCCACCAAGCTTTGAGACATCTAGAAGTTCACCGGATGCTTGGCCTCCCTGAACCGCTTCATCAGCCGGCTCGGAGAGAAATCCCTCCCCCTCTACCGCCTCATGAAGAAGACCACTCACTTCGAGTGGAATGACCAGGCCGACCAAGCTTTTCACGAGCTGAAAAAGATGCTGGCCACGCCGCCTGTCCTAGCGGCACCGACTGAGAAAGAGCCCATGCTCCTTTACATTGCCGCAACCAGCCGGGTGGTCAGCACCGTCATCGTAGTCCAACGCCCAGAAGAGGGCCGAGCCCAGCCGGTCCAGAGGCCAGTGTACTATTTGAGCGAGGTACTGTCCGCCTCGAAGCAGAACTACCCGCACTACCAGAAGATGTGTTACGGCATGTACTTCACCGCCAAGAAGCTGAAGCCCTACTTTCAAGAGCATCCCGTCACGGTCGTATGCACCGCCCCGCTGGTCGAGATCATAGGCAGCCGGGATGCATCCGGCCGGGTGGCGAAATGGGCCATCGAGCTGGCCCCTTACACGATCTTCTACCAGCCCCGCACCGCCATCAAGTCCCAAGCACTGGCCAACTTCCTCGTCGACTGGGCCGAGACTCAGTACCTGCCACCGGCTCCCGACTCCACCCATTGGCGCATGCACTTCGACGGGTCCAAGATGCGCACCGGCTTGGGAGACGGCGTCATCCTTACCTCTCCCAAAGGCGACAAGCTCAAATACACGCTGCAGATTCACTTTTCCGCTTCCAACAATGTAGCCGAGTACGAGGCGCTCATACACGGGCTTCGACTTGCCAAAGAACTCGACATTCGCCGGATCCAATGTTATGGCGACTCGGACTTGGTGTCCAGCAATCATCCGGCGACTAGGACGCCAAGGACGCAAATATGGCAAGCTACCGCTTCCTTGTTCAGCAAATCAGTGGATACTTTGAAGGATGCGAGTTCCTCCACGTACCGCGAGCCGACAACGAGCCGGCCGATGCCCTGGCTCGAATAGGCTCCACTCGGCAAGCAATACCAACCGGGTCGCTCTACAACGCCTCCTCAAGCCGTCCATCAAGCCGTCTCCAGAGTCCGATTTATCTTCGTGCTGCCTGACCCCGACGCGGCCGGGTCCGGCTCGAAGAACCAAGCAGGCGACCCGAGGACTTCAGCAGTCGGCCCGGGGACTTCGGTAGCCGGCTCGGGGACTTCCGCAGTTACACCCGATCCGGGGACTGCGGTAGTCGGCCCGGGGACTGCACCAACAAAACAGCCGGCGGCCGACTCCAGCATTTCACCACCCAGCCCGCCCACCCTGGTGGCAGTAGCCACATTGGCAATAGGAGAAGTCGCGGCTCCATCATGGGCTCAGCCCATCCTCAACTTCCTAATAAACCAAGATATGCCGGCTGACGAAACAGAGGCAAGACAAGTCCAACGCCGAGCCGGAGCATACACAATCGTCAACAGAGAGCTCGTCAAGCGCAGTGTCACTGGAGTCCTCCAACGATGCATCGAGCAAGAGAAGGGCATTGCAATCCTCAGAGATATCCACCAAGGAGAATGCGGCCACCATGCGGCTTCAAGATCACTCGTCGCCAAAGCTTTCCGCCATGGTTTCTTTTGGCCGACTGCTTTGGATGACGCCAAAGAATTGGTTAAACATTGCAAAGGGTGCCAACTCTTCAGCTCCAAGCAACACATGCCGGCTTCGGCACTCAAGACCATTCCCCTCACCTGGCCCTTCGCCATTTGGGGACTGGACATGGTGGGCCCATTCAAGACGGCGCGCGGCGGCATGACACATTTGCTCGTCGCTGTGGACAAATTCACCAAGTGGATTGAGGCAAAGCCGATCAAGAAGCTGAATGGGCCGACTTCCGTGACATTCATCGCAGATATAACAACTCGGTACGACGTGCCACACAGCATCATCACCGACAATGGCACGAATTTTGCCAAGGGAGCCTTGGCACGTTTCTGCGCAACGCAAGGTATCCGGCTGGACTTAGCGTCCGTTGCCCACCCATAGTCAAACAGCCAGGTCGAGCGAGCCAACGGCCTCATCCTTTCCGGCATAAAGCCCCGACTGGTCGTACCACTTGAGCGTTCAGCCCGCTGTTGGCTCGATGAGCTGCCGGCTGTCCTCTGGAGCCTGCGCACTACTCCAAACAAGTCAACCGGCTTCACTCCTTTCTTCATCGTGTACGGTGCCGAGGCGATCATCCCAACCGACATCGAGTTCGATTGGCCCCGGGTAACCATGTACACGGAGGCAGAGGCCAAGGAAGCATGAGAAGACGGCGTCAACCTGCTGGAAGAAGGATGGCTATTAGCCCTCAGCCGGTCTGCCATCTACCAGCAGGGTTTGCGCCGCTACCACAGTCGGAAGGTCAGGCCAAGATCCTTCCAAGAGGGCGACCTTGTGCTCCGGCTGATCTAGTGAACAGCCGGCCAGCACAAGCTCTCGGCCCCTTGGGAGGGCCCCTTCTTCATCAGCAGAGCTTTAGGCAACGACTCCTACTACCTAATCGACACACAGAAGCCCAAGGCACGCAAGAGAGACGACTCCGGCAAAGAGTCGGAACGACCATGGAACGCCAACCTCCTCCGAAGATTTTACAGTTGAAATGCAGTATGTATCACGCTAACTTTTGTACTAAGTACGAGACAATAGGCCCCCCGAGGAGAGCTCGGGGACTGCCATCTTTTATCTATGAATGAAGAGTATCATGCTTATGACCCTGTCATTTCATTTACTTGTTCCGTCCGGCACCGGGTTCGACTAGTCGGCCCGGGGACTGGCCGACTGGAGTTATATTAGAAGTCCTACCCGCGGTCAGACAAGTAGTGTGCTGACACCCAAGCTTAACTCTTGCCAAAAGTCGCAGTTCGAAGAACTGGCTGTCCGACTGGCAAGAGTTAAAAGCAGGAAAGGATGCCCACACGAAAAATGGCTAGGGACTAACGGACCAATATAACGAAAGCCAGTTTGCCTCCTACCACCGACCGACTACCAGAGTAGCCGACCGGCCGGTTTCCATTCACTTCACTTCAATCCAAGAAATCTCGAGTACTTGCCTCCCGAAAGAGGGAAGGCGGCAAAGGAAAAAGGCTAAGGATAAAAAACATACGTGAATGGAAACCAAACATGCACACAATAATATTTACACAAAAGACCTCCAAGAGGCCAGCATTCAACATAGTTTGGATACACCCCCAGTGGGTGGAACTGCGAAAGCTTAATAAAGTTGTTCAGAAGGCAACAAGCAGGAAAAACAAGGATGGCAGATTAAGTCGGCGGAGCGACCGATGAGCCGGGCTGGTCGATGGAGACGGCTGTGCCGGCTGAAGGAGTGGCCGGCTGGCGAACCTCGGCTTGATCACCGCCTCCCGCACACGCAAGATCATGGTGATGCATAGCAACGAGGGGAGAGTGTGATCTACGTACCCTTGTAGATCGACAACGGAAGCGTTTGGTTGATGTAGTCGTACGTCTTCACGGCCCGACCGATCAAGCACCGAAACTACGGCACCTCCAATTTTTAGCACACGTTCAGCTCGATGACGATCCCCGGACTCCGATCCAGCAAAGTGTCGGGGAAGAGTTCCGTCAGCACGACGGCGTGGTGACGATCTTGATGTACTACTGTCGCAGGGATTCGCCTAAGCACCGCTACAATATTATCGAGGACTATGGTGGCAGGGGGCGCCGCACTCGGCTAAGAATAAGATCACGTGGATCAACTTGTGTTCATGGGGTGCCCCTTGCCTCAGTATATAAAGGATGGAGGAGGAGGAGGCCGGCCAAGGCAATAGGTGCGGCCAGGATCTGGAGTCCTACTAGGACTCCAAGTCCTAGTGGGAGTCCACCAAGAGGGGAGGAAGGGAGAAGGAAGTGGAGGAGAAGGAAAGGTGGTCGGCCCCCTTTTCCCTAGTCCAATTCGGACCAGAGGGGAGGGGGGGCGCAGCAGCCCCTTGGCCCTTTCTCCTCTTCCCACTAAAGCCCATCAAGGCCCATTGCTTCTCGCGTAACTACCCGGTACTCCGAAAAATACCCGAATCACTCGGAACCTTTCCGATGTCCGAATATAGTCGTCCAATATATCGATCTTTATGTCTCGACCATTTCGAGACTCCTCGTCATGTCCCCGATCTCATCCGGGACTCCGAACTCCTTTGGTACATCAAAACTCATAAACTCATAATGTAACTGTCATCGAAACCTTAAGCGTGCGGACCCTATGGGTTCGAGAACGATGTAGACATGACCGAGACATGTCTCCGGTCAATAACCAATAGCGGGACCTGGATGCCCATATTGGCTCCTACATATTCTACGAAGATCTTTATCGGTCAGACCGCATAACAACATACGTTGTTCCCTTTGTCATCGGTATGTTACTTGCCCGGGATTCGATCGTTGGTATCCAATACCTAGTTCAATCTCGTTACCAGCAAGTCTCTTTACTCGTTCTGTAATACATCATCCCGCAACTAACTCATTAGTTACATTGCTTGCAAGGCTTAAGTGATGTGCATTACCGAGAGGGCCCAGAGATACCTCTCCGACAATCGGAGAGTGACAAATCCTAATCTCGAAATACGCCAACCCAACATCTACCTTTGGAGACACCTGTAATGCTCCTTTATAATCACCCAGTTACGTTGTGACGTTTGGTAGCACCCAAAGTGTTCCTCCGGCAAACGGGAGTTGCATAATCTCATAGTTATAGGAACATGTATAAGTCATGAAGAAAGCATAGCAACATACTAAACGATCGGGTGCTAAGCTAATGGAATGGGTCATGTCAATCAGATCATTCATCTAATGATGTGATCCCGTTAATCAAATAACAACTCTTTGTCATGGTTAGGAAACATAACCATCTTTGATTAACGAGCTAGTCAAGTAGAGGCATACTAGTGACACTCTGTTTGTCTATGTATTCACACATGTATTATGTTTCCGGTTAATACAATTCTAGCATGAATAATAAACATTTATCATTAAGGAAATAAATAATAACTTTATTATTGCCTCTAGGGCATATTTCCTTCAGTCTCCCACTTGCACTAGAGTCAATAATCTAGATCACATCATCATGTGATTAACATCGATAGTTCACATCATCATGTGATTAACACCCATAGTTCACATCGCCATGTGACCAACACCCAAAGGGTTTACTAGATTCTGTAATCTAGTTCACATCGCTATGTGATTAACACCCGAAGAGTACTAAGGTGTGATCATGTTTTGCTTGTGAGAGAATCTTAGTCAACAGGTCTGCCACATTCAGATCCACATGTATTTTGCAAATTTCTATGTCAACAATGCTCTGCATGGAGCTACTCTAGCTAATTGCTCCCACTTTCAATATGTATCTAGACCGAGACTTAGAGTCATCTAGATTAGTGTCAAAACTTGCATCGGCGTAACCCTTTACGACGAACATTTTTTGTCACGTCCATATTCGAGAAACATATCCCTATTTCACTAAGGATAATTCTGACCGCTGTCCAGTGATCTACTCCTAGATCACTATTGTACTCCCTTGCCAAATCAGTGCAGGGTATACAATAGATCTGGTATACAGCATGACATACTTTATAGAACCTATGGCCAAGGCATAGGGAATGACTTTCATTCTCTTTCTATCTTCTGCCGTGGTCGGGCTTTGAGTCTTACTCAACTTCACACCTTGTAATACAGGCAAGAACTCTTTCTTTGACTGCTCTATTTTGAACTACTTCAAAATCTTGTCAAGGTATGTACTCATTGAAAAAAAACTTATCAAGTGTCTTGATCTATCTCTATAGATTTTGGAGCTCAATATGTAAGCAGCTTCACCGAAGTCTTTCTTTGAAAAACTCCTTTCAAACACTCCTTTATGCTTTACAGAATAATTCTACATTATTTCCGATCAACAATATGTCATACACATATACTTATCAGAAATGATGTAGTGCTCCCACTCACTTTCTTGTAAATACAGGCTTCACCGCAAGTCTGTATAAAACTATATGCTTTGATCAACTCATCAAAGCGTATATTCCAACTCCGAGATGCTTGCACCAGTCCACAGATGGATCGCTGGAGCTTGCACATTTTGTTAGCACCTTTCGGATTGACAAAACCTTCTGGTTGCATTATATACAACTCTTTTTTAATAAATCCATTAAGGAATTCAATTTTGTTTATCCATTTGCCAGATTTCATAAAATGCGGCAATTACTAACATGATTCGGACAGACTCAAGCATAGATACGAGTGAGAAGCTCTCATCGTAGTCAACACCTTGAACTTGTCGAAAAACCTTTTGCGACAATTCTAGCTTTGTAGATAGTAACACTACTATCAGCGTCCGTCTTCCTCTTGAAGATCCTTTTATTCTCAATTGCTTGCCGATCATCGGGCAAGTCAACCAAAGTCCAAACTTTGTTCTCATACATGGATCATATCTCAGATTTCATGGCCTCTAACCATTTCGCGAAATCTAGGCTCATCATCGCTTCCTCATAGTTCGCAAGTTCGTCATGGTCTAGTAACATGACTTCTAGAACAGGATTACCGTACCACTCTGGTGCGGATCTTACTCTGGTTTACCTACGAGATTCGGTAGTAACTTGATCTGAAGTTACATGATCATCATCATTAGCTTCCTCACTAATTGGTGTAGTATTCACAAGAACAGATTTCTGTGATGAACTACTTTCCAATAAGGGAGAAGGTACAATTACCTTATCAAGTTTTCTACTTTCCTCCCACTCACTTCTTTCGAGAGAAACTCCTTCTCTAGAAAGTTTCCAAATTTAGCAACAAAAGTATTG
Source organism: Triticum urartu (assembly GCF_003073215.2). Taxonomy (NCBI): domain Eukaryota; kingdom Viridiplantae; phylum Streptophyta; class Magnoliopsida; order Poales; family Poaceae; genus Triticum; species Triticum urartu. The sequence goes on along the minus strand of NC_053027.1, from coordinate 518,373,880 downwards.
CCTTCGGATCTGTGATAGAAGGTGTATCTAACAGTTTCCTTTGGATATCCTATGAAGACACATTTCTCCGATTTGGGTTTGAGCTTATCAGGTTGAAACTTTTTCACATAAGCATTGCAACCTCAAACTTTAAGAAACCACAGCTTAGGTTTCTTGCCAAACCATAGTTCATACGGTGTCGTCTCAACGGATTTAGATGGTGCCCTATTTAACGTGAATGCAGCTGTCTCTAATGCATAACCCCAAAATGATAGTGGTAGATCGGTAAGAGACATCATAGATCGCACCATATCTAATAAAGTACGGTTATGACGTTCGGACACACCATTACATTGTGGTGTTCCAGGTGGCGTGAGTAGTGAAACTATTTCACATTGTTTTTAACTGAAGGCCAAACTCGTAACTCAAATACTCTTCTCTATGATCAGATCGTAGAAACTTTATTTCCTTGTTACGATGATTTTTCACTTCACTCTGAAATTCTTTGAACTTTTCAAATGTTTCAGACTTATGTCTCATCAAGTAGATATACTCATATCTGCTCAAATCATCTGTGAAGATCAGAAAATAATGATACCTGTCGCGAGCCTCAATATTCATCGGACCACATACATCAGTATGTATGATTTCCAACAAATCTTGTTGCTCGCTCCATTGTTCAGAAGAACGGAGTTTTGGTCATCTTGCCCATGAGGCATGGTTCGCAAGCATCAACTGATTCATAATCAAGTGATTCCAAAAGCCCATCAGCATGGAGTTTCTTCATGCGCTTTACACCAATATGACCTAAACGGCAGTGCCACAAGTAAGTTGCACTATCATTATTAACTTTGCATCTTTTGGTTTCAATATTATGATTATGTGTATCACTACGATCGAGATCCAACGAACTATTTTCATTGGGTGTGTAACCATATAAGGTTTTATTCATGTAAACAGAACAACAATTTATTCTCTTACTTAAATGAATAACAGTATTACAATAAACATGATCAAATCATATTCATGCTGAACGCAAACACCAAATAACACTTATTTAGGTTCAACACTAATCCCGAAATTATAGGGAGTGCGCGATGATGATCATATCAATCTTGGAACCACTTCCAACACACATCGTCACTTCACCCTTAACTAGTCTCTGTTTATTCTGCAACTTCCGTTTCGAGTTACTAATCTTAGCAACTGAACTAGTATCAAATACTGAGGGGTTGCTATAAACACTAGTAAAGTACACATCAATAAGATGTATATCAAAAATACTTATGTTCACTTTGCCATCCTTCTTATCCGCCAATCACTTGGGGTAGTTCCACTTCTAGTGACCAGTCCCTTTGCAGTAGAAGCACTTAGTCTCAGGCTTAGGAACAGACTTGGGCTTCTTCACTTGAGCAGCAACTTGCTTGCCGTTCTTCTTGAAGTTCCCCTTCTTACCTTTGCCCTTTTCTTGAAACTAGTGGTCTTGTTAACCATCAACACTTGATGTTTTTCTTGATTTCTACCTTCGTCGATTTCAGCATCACGAAGAGCTTGGGAATTACTTTTGTCATCCCTTGCATATTATAGTTCTTCATGAAGTTCTACTAAAGAATTCTGTCAATCACTATCTTATCTGGAAGATTAACTCCCACTTGATTCAAGCGATTGTAGTACTCAGACAATCTGAGCACATGCTCACTAGTTGAGCGATTCTCCTCCATCTTTTAGCTATAGAACTTGTTGGAGACTTCATATCTCTCAACTCGGGTATTTGCTTGAAATATTAACTTCAACTCCTGGAACATCTCATATGCTCCATGACGTTCAAAACGTCTTTGAAGTCCCGATTCTAAGCCATTAAGCATGGTGCATTAACTATCAAGTAGTCATCATATTTAGCTAGCCAAACGTTCATAACGTCAGCATCTACTCCTACAATAGGTCTATCACCTAGCGGTGCATCAAGGACATAATTCCTCTGTGCAGTAATGAGGATAAACCTCAGATCACGGACCCAGTACGCATCATTGCTACTAACAATTTTTCAACATAATTTTCTCTAGGAACATAAAACATAGGGAAGCAACAACGCGAGCTATTGATCTACAACATAGATATGCTAATACTATCAGGACTAAGTTCATGATAAATTTAAGTTCAATTAATCATATTACTTAAGAACTCCCACTTAGATAGACATCCCTCTAATCATCTAAGTGATCACGTGATCCAAATCAACTAAACCATGTCCGATCATCATGTGAGATGGAGTAGTTTCAATGGTGAACATCACTATGTTGATCATATCTACTATATGATTCACGCTCGACCTTTCGGTCTCGTGTTCCGAGGCCATATCTGTATATGCTGGCTCGTCAAGTATAACCTGAGTATTCGCGTGTGCAACTGTTTTGCACCCGTTGTATTTGAACGTAGAGCCTATCACACCCGATCATCACGTGGTGTCTCAGCACGAAGAACTTTCGCAACGGTGCATACTCAGGGAGAACACTTCTTGATAATTATGAGAGATCATCTTAAAATGCTACCGTCAAACTAAGCAAAATAAGATGTATAAAAAGATAAACATCATATGCAATCAAAATATGTGACATGATATGGCCATCATCATCTTGCGCCTTTGATCTCCATCTCCAAAGTATTGTCATGATCTCTATCGTCACTGGCATGACACTATGATCTCCATCATCTTGATCTATATCAATGTGTCATCACGTGGACGTCTCGCCAACTATTGCTCTTGCAAACTATTGCTATCGCATAGCGATAAAGTAAAGCATTATTTGGGCGCTTGCATCTTATGCAATATAGAGACAACCATAAGGCTTTTGCCAGTTGCCGATAACTTTAACAAAACATGATCATCTCATACAACAACTTATATCTCATCACGTTTTGACCATATCACATCACAACATGCCCTGCAAAAACAAGTTAGACGTCCTCTACTTTGTTGTTGCAAGTTTTACGTGGCTGCTACGGGCTTAAGCAAGAACCAATCTTACCTACGCATAAAAACCACAACGATATTTTGTCAAGTTGGTGCTGTTTTAACCTTCGCAAGTACCGGGCGTAGCCACACTCGGTTCAACTAAAGTTGGAGAAACTGTCACCCGCCAGCCACCTTTGTGCAAAGCACGTCGGAGAACCAGTCTCGCGTAAGCGTACGCGTAATGTCGGTCCGGGCCGCTTCATCCAACAATACCGAACCAAAGTATGACATGCTGGTAAGCAGTATGACTTATATCGCCCACAATTCACTTGTGTTCTACTCGTGCAATAACATCAACACATAAAACCAAGGCTCGGATGCCACTGTTGGGGAACGTAGTAATTTCAAAAAAAATTCCTACGCACACGCAAGATCATGGTGATGCATAGCAACGAGGGGAGAGTGTGATCTATGTACCCTTGGTAGATCTACAACGGAAGCGTTTGGTTGATGTAGTCGTACGTCTTACACGGCCCGACCGATCAAGCACCGAAACTAAGGCACCTCCGAGTTTTAGCACACGTTCAGCTCAATGACGATCCCCGGACTCCGATCCAGCAAAGTGTCGGGGAAGAGTTCCGTCAGCACGATGGCGTGGTGACGATCTTGATGTACTACTGTCGCAGGGCTTCGCCTAAGCACCACTACAATATTATCGAGGACTATGGTGGCTGGGGGCGCCGCACACGGCTAAGAATAAGATCACGTGGATCAACTTCTCTCTATGGGGTGCCCCTTGCCTCAGTATATAAAGGATGGAGGAGGAGGAGGCCGGCCAAGGCAATTGGTGCGGCCAGGATGTGGAGTCCTACTAGGACTCCAAGTCCTAGGAGTCCACCAAGAGGGGAGGAAGGGAGAAGGAAGTGGAGGAGAAGGAGAGGTGGTCGGCCCCCTTTTCCCTAGTCGAATTCGGACTAGAGGGGAGGGGGGGCGCAGCAGCCCCTTGGCCCTTTCTCCTCTTCCCACTAAAGCCCATCAAGGCCCATTGCTTCTCCCATAACTACCTGGTACTCCCAAAAATACCCGAATCACTCGGAACCTTTCCGATGTCCGAATATAGTCGTCCAATATATCGATCTTTACGTCTCGACCATTTCGAGACTCCTCGTCATGTCCCCGATCTCATCAGGGACTCCGAACTCCTTCGGTACATCAAAACTCATAAACTCATAAAATAACTATCATCGAAACCTTAAGCGTGCGGACCCTACGGGTTCGAGAACAATGTAGACATGACCGAGACACGTCTCCGGTCAATAACCAATAGCGGGACCTGGATTCCCATATTGGCTCCTACATATTCTACGATCTTTATCGGTCAGACCGCATAACAACATACGTGTTCCCTTTGTCAATCGGTATGTTACTTGCCCGAGATTCGATCATCGGTATTTAATACCTAGTTCAATCTCGTTACCGGGCAAGTCTCTTTACTCGTTCTCGTAATACATCATCCCGCAACTAACTCATTAGTTTGCAATGCTTGCAAGGCTTAAGTGATGTGCATTACCGAGAGGGCCCAGAGATACCTCTCCGACAATCGGAGTGACAAATCCTAATCTCAAAATACGCCAACCCAACAAGTACCTTCGGAGACACCTATAGAGCACCTTTATAATCACCCAGTTACGTTGTGACGTTTGGTAGCACACAAAGTGTTCCTCCGGTAAACGGGAGTTGCATAATCTCATAGTCATAGGAACATGTATAAGTTATGAAGAAAGCAATAACAACAAACTAAATGATCAAGTGCTAAGCTAACGGAATGGGTCAAGTCAATCACATCATTCTCCTAATGATGTGATCCCATTAATCAAATGACAACTCATGTCTATGGTTAGGAAACATAACCATCTTTGATCAACGAGCTAGTCAAGTAGAGGCATACTAGTGACACTATGTTTGTCTATGTATTCACACATGTATTATGTTTCCGGTTAATACAATTCTAGCATGAATAATAAACATTTATCATGGTATAAGGAAATAAATAATAACTTTATTATTGCCTCTAGGGCATATTTAAACATTTATCATGATATAAGGAAATAAATAATAACTCTATTATTGCCTCTAGGGCATATTTCCTTCAGTTACGTGCGGCACGCTGGAGGTACGCGCTGAAATTAGAACTGGCATCAGGGCCTGCCTATATTCCTGGCCGTCCGGCTTCCTCTTTAATTCCCGCGGCCATTATAACGTTAGTCTCTTCAACCTTTCGATCACGCCCCACAACACAACAAGCACACCCACGATGACACATAGAGAGGGGATGTCCGGCAGCGCTCCAATGGAGTTCGGCGAGCATAGAGTGGAGACCCACGCGAGGGAGACGGATCTCCTGGTGGTGTACACCATCGACCCGGCCATGGTGGACGGCTACATCAACAGCGATGAGCAGTTGCTTGCTGGAGACAAGTACAAGGTGGTCGACATCGACCTCCAGTACACCGCCGGTCATCCCGGCATAGATCATAAGGTTGCCGTCGCCCAGTTGTGCGTGCACCATCATGTCCTCATCTACCACTACTGCATGGCCACAAAGCCTGCGACCGTTTCAACAGGTTTGTCAACAACACCGTCTACAAGTTCACCACGGTGGATACCAAAGATGATGTAAAATCGCTCAGTGTTACGGGCTTGGCCTGCAAGAACCTTGTCGAAATCCGTGACCACTAAAGGGTCTGGGGCAGCACGAAGCAGGACTCCCTGGTCGAACTTGCCTCGGCCATCATCGACCCCTACTACGAAAAGATGAAGCAGGATGCCCAGAGAACAAGTCCCGTATCCTGGCACAAGGCCTGGATGCGGCAACTGGATGAACCTCACCTCAGGTTCGCGTCCAAGAGCATGTACACATGCTACGAGATGCACAGGCTGATTGTTGACATGAGGAAGTGCCTCGTTACCCAAATCGACGAGCCCGGATCGAGCCACAAAAAGAGCAAGCGTCACAAGAAGTAGATGATGATCAGATGATCGTTTATGCTAGTTAATCATGCATGTAATATATAGTTTACTTTATTGGTGTGTGTGGAAATGTCATGTGTGTAGTAGCCACCTATGTAATTATGCATGTAATAGTTTACTTTGGTGTGTGCAAACGCCATGGTTGTAGTAGCCACCTATGTAAGTGGATGTTTAATTTGATTATGCAAGCATGTCCTTATAAGTGTGTGTGTGCGTGTATATATATATATGTGTGTGTTGTTGTTCTGTATGCAATCCCATCGCACAACACACACGTCTTATTATCAGCAACCGTCTGTGTTCTTATCGGTCTTGAGACACATTTCTGATTACAGACCTGTTTGCCGCGTATCACACACATCTTGTTAAGTTGAACCGTTTCTGTTCTCATGTCTCAACGCAAACAGTTCATCCGAGTGAACCGCATGCCATATATCGCACACACCTTTGATCTGGCTGACCGTTTCTTTTGTGTTTCCTAATCACAAACAGTTCATCCGAGTGAACTGTATGCTGTGTATCGCACATGCCTCCATCTGGCTGCCTGTTTCTTTTGTTCCTCCTCGTCGCAAACAGTTCATTGAACTGAACCATATGCCCTTCATCGCACACGCAACTAAAACCTGAACCGTGTTTGATGCGTCCGTCACCACAAATGTTTTACATATTTTTGACGGTTTTCATACAACATTGTTTGCGATTATGGCATTGCACATGGTTTCTCAAAGGGTCTCTGATTGTAGTGTCGCGTTAGCAGCATCCTGCAGTAGTGATCGCTGGAGCTTGCACACTTTTTTAGCACCTTTAGGATTGGCAAAACCTTCTTGTTGCATCATATACAACTCTTCTTTAAGGAATCCATTAAGGAATGTAGTTTTGACATCCATTTGCCAGATTTCATAAAATGTGGCAATTGCTAACATGATTCTGACATACTTTAAGCATCACTACGAGTGAGAAAATCTTATCATAGTCAACACCTTGAACTTGTCGAAAACCTTTTGCGACAATTCGATCTTTGTAGATAGTAACACTACCATCAGCGTCCGTCTTCGTCTTGAAGATCCATTTATTCTCAATGGCTTGCCGATCATCGGGGAAGTCAATCAAAGTCCATACTTTGTTCTCATACATGGATCCCATCTTAGATTTCATGGCCTCAAGCCATTTCGCGGAATCTGGGCTCATCATCACTTCCTCATAGTTCGTAGGTTCGTCCTGGTCTAGTAACACGACTTCCAGAATAGGATTACCGTACCACTCTGGTGCGGACGTACTCTGGTTGACCTGCGAGGTTCAGTAGTAACTTGATCTAAAGTTTCATGATCATCATCATTAGCTTCCTCACTAATTGGTGTAGGAATCACTGGAATTGATTTCTATGACGAACTACATTCCAATTCAGGAGAAGGTACAATTACCTCATCAAGTTCTAGATTCCTCCTACTCACTTCTTTCGAGAGAAACTTCTTCCCTAGAAAGGATCCATTCTTAGCAACGAATATCTTGCCTTCGGATCTGTGATAGAAGGTGTACCCAACTGTTTCCTTTAGGTATCCTATTAAGACGCATTTCTTCGATTTGGGTTCGAGCTTATCAGGTTGAAGCTTTTTCACATAAGCATCACAGCCCCAAACTTTAAGAAACGACAGCTTAGGTTTCTTGCTAAACCACAGTTCATATGGTGTCGTCTCAATGGATTTAGATGGTTCCCTATTTAACGTCAATGCAGCCGTCTCTAATGCATAACCCCAAAAAGATAGTGGTAAATCGGTAAGAGACATCATCGATCACACCATATCCAATAAAGTACGGTTACGACGTTCGGACACACCATTATGCTATGGTGTTCCAGGTGGCATGAGTTGTGAAATTTATTCCACGTTGTTTTAGATGAAGGCCAAACTCATAACTCAAATATTCACTTCCAAGATCAGATTGTAGAAATTTTATTTTCCTGTTACGATGATTTTCCACTTCACTCTGAAATTCTTTAAACTTTTCAAATGTTTCAGACTTGTGTTTCATTAAGTATATATACTCATACCTACTCAAATCATCTGTGAAGGTCAGAAAATAATGATACCCGCTGAGGGAGTCTTGGATTAGGGGGTGTCCGGATGGCCGGACTATACCTTCAGCCGGACTCCTGGACTATGAAGATACAAGATTGAAGACTTCGTCCCGTGTCCGGAAGGGACTTTCCTTGGCGTGGAAGGTGTCGTGGAATCATCCCGGCAGATGTCCTTAGTGTCAGGACTTAGTCGCGAGGCCAACGCATCTATGTGGTAGCTTGAGAGGGGTTGAGCGGGACGAGAGACGCGAGGTTTTACCCAGGTTCGGCCCCTCACGGTGGAGGTAAAAGTCTACATCCTGCTTCATTGATATTGATGATGATGATGATCACGGTTACAAGAGTGCTCCATCTTGAGAGCTATTGTCTAAACCTAACTTGTCCAACTTGTGGAACTTGTGAATCCTTGTCCCTCTTGGGGTGCCCTGCCCCTCCTTATATATGTTGAAGGGGCGGGTTACATGTGGAGTCCTATTAGGATTAGGACTAGTCTACCTTCTAATACAAACCGGATACAAGTCCAGGTCTCAACTCCTTGTAAGATAAATGTTCCTCATGCCTTTCCTCTTAAACCGGCCCACCACTAACATAAACCGGCCTGCTGGGCCTTGGGCCTTGTCATCCATCTGGAACACGTGCCGGTTCACCAATGAGTCTTCAGGCTCGTGAATCGTCATACCAGTGAACCGCCAGACACGTAAGTCGCCAATCCTCTGGTGGTTTACCAATGAAATGCCTAGCCCGGCCGGGTTATACTTACGGCCGGTTTACGCCGTGGGGTATATCCTCGACATTAGCCCCCAAGTTTAGCTTGGATTTATCCACGGTAAACTTATACTGCAAAATAAACACAAGAAAAAAATTGACAGGTTGTGCTCCGGGTTAAGAATTCTTGTAAACCGGCATCTGAACATCCTTAAGTCCTTGTCATTTCCTTCTTCTAGAAAATCCGGGTTAACAAGCCAGCTTCATACTCAATTTGTTAACATTGGTTTCTCACAGAGAAATATTGTGAAGAATAATCCCCTTGAGCTGGCTTCCAAAACGCCGGTTTAAGAAATATGGGTCTTGAAATACTTATCTGATATTCAGCCGGTTTGAAGATGTAAAACTTGCCGGTTTTATATTACCAAAATGGCCGGTTTATAAATATTGATGGCACCGGGTCATAATTGTTGTCGACACCGGGTCATGTAATTGATCTTCCTGATTTGCTCAAAAACTGATAAAATGAAGATGTTCCTCCTTTATATGCATAATACCTGTAGCCCCCAAGTCTTAAGAGGAAAACATAGTGATAACTTAAGACTTTCTCCAATAAGTGTTTCAACCTTGAAGAAATCCGGTTTGTTCATCTCAATCATATAAACTGAATACTCCATATATGTAGCCCCCAAGTACCGGGTTGTCATGCTTGCAGCAACCTGGGACTTGTAATTGCTTATAAAAACTTCAATCAGTGTAACCCCCAAGGGCCGGGTCATTATGCAATAATGAGCAGGGACTTTGTAAATATAATCATGTAGATTTTAGCAGTGATGTGTAGCCCCCAAGGGCTGGGTCATTATGCAATAATGAGCAGGGACTTTGTAGATATGATCATGTAGACTTGAATTGTTGACAGGAGCAATTGGTAGCCCCCAAGGGCCGGCTCATTATGATGTGATGAGTCGGGTCTTCAATAATACGAGCAAAAAATGACTTTGCATTAGCCCCCAAGTGTCATGGTGCATGCTTGCAGCGACATGAGACGTGCATGTAATCTCAATTTGAATTATGTAGCCCCCAAGTGCCGGGTCGTAAGCCTGCAGCGACTCGGGACTATTCCTTCCATTGTAGAATAAATCATATCCTTTGATAAAACAATAGCCATTGCGCTAAAGTGACTTTGAAAACCTCAATAATACCGGTTATTAATGATCATAATAAAATCCAGCCATGTTGGCTATTCAAGATAATATAATCTGGTATGAAAACCTTATTTATTCAATATCATAATGAAAATTCAGCCAAGTTTGGCTATTTGAATAATATAACCCAATAAACGCATGATTCCAATGGCGCAATCCAAATATATACTGGCGACTTATAGTCCAAAGCCAGGCCGGTTTAATAAACACCGGATAATTTCTCGTCATATACTGGCGACTTATCGTCTTAAAGCCAGGCCGGTTTAATAAACACCGGATAATTTATCATCATACTGGCGACTTATAGTCGAAAGCCAGGTCGGGTTAGTAAACGCCGGTGATTTATAATCATGCTTTATTCAACCTGTTTCTGCATACAACAAGTTTAAAGTGTCCGGGCGGTTTACCGTCGGACGGGTCATAATGCCCAACATATAACCCAGGTTTATAACCAAGGCTGCACTTAAAAATAATCAAATATGAAATATATCATACCTGTGACATTGAATCACATCGTTGGTTTACCAACTTTTTGTAATAGGGGTAATAACCCAGATTTTGAGTACTGAGAACTCCTTCCATATTGTGTCGGTTTATGATAAAACCGTACCAGGTTGTAATAAACGCCGGTTTAACCACATATAATACTGGCGACTCGTAGTCAAACCAAACCGGGTTAATAATCGCCGGATTATAACTGATCATGTACTGACAACTTGTAGTTGATAGCCGAACCGGGTTGATGAACACCGGTTTACTCCATAAAAATGGTAAAAAAAATCAAACCGGGCAGATAGTCTCCGGATTAAAATTTGACCGTGTTCCGTCAATTTGACAGTCGAGCCGGTTTGAGAATTTGTCGGTTTAAAAACGCAACAAAAATAAAAGAAACAATTATCAAGGAAAATATTGAAGCAAAGGCAATAATAAAACCATTTGCAAAAAGAGGCTTATTGAGCCGATCAGATGGTGTTACCATGGTCGGACACGACCAAGCTCCCCAATGGTGTAGCTATGGTTCAAGTCAGCCAGGTCCCCAAATGAAACCGTGGCATTATGCCGATCAAGAGGCATGGCAATGTTTTGGGTTCGACCAAGCACCCAAGTGATTCTATGGCCTTAGGCCGATCAAGAGGCGTGACTGGTTCAGACTTGACCATGTCCCCAAGTGATCTGGTGGCTTTCGCCTATCAAAAGGTGTTGCATCGGTTCGGACACGACCAAGCCCCCAAGTGATGTTTATAAAATTTTCAAGGGGTAAACCGGAGGCCGCTTTAAGATAGAACAACTCCGTGTAACCACGCATGATGTAAAAGAAAAGAGACCCCGCTTTATGAAGCAGACGCCCCCATGTGATCAATAATATGTCAGGCCAGTAAGGCGGGATACCCATGTTTGAACCGCGCATCGTGGCAGCAGGTGCTCTTCGGAGATTTTTAACTTTTTGCAAGAGATAAATTCTTCTTGAACCGGGATCTTGAACCGGATATTGAGAGCTTCAAAGCTTTGTGGGAGACATCTTTCCCTTGAACCAGATTTTAAATCGGAATCTTCATTTTTAGCCGGAAATTTTCTGACGGCCTTTAAACTCGAACTTGCGAGAAGTTAATTCCTTTTGAACCGGAAATTCTTAAACCAGATTTGAGAGCTTCAGAGCTTTGTCGGAGAAAAAATTTCCCTTGTACTGGATTGTAAACCGGAATCCTTTTCTGATGACCTGAAACTTCTTCATTGAGCCGGGATTTTGTAACTGTCATATACTTTCTAATCTGGAAATCTTCTGACAGCACGATGTGAATCCGGGACCGGGTTATCTTTCCCTCCAACATATTGGGGTTCTTGACTTCACTAAAAACCGGCAATGTTTGCTAAGTCATATCATTGTAGCCCCCAAGTCTCAAGGTGACTCGAGGAGTTGGCTTGAGATTCTCCATATTTGACCGTGATATAAACCGGCATAACTTGTATATCATTGGTGTTGATAGCGTGATGTGAATCCACAGAAGGTTGAGGTGATTGCGGCAGGTTATAAATGATCCCGTATGAGCCGTGTCAGCAACTTGGCCAATGGTTCCTTCCAACTGGCTGTTTGAAGTTAACCAAACCATAGTGGCGGCGACTTGTGCGCCTGCCCATTGAGCCATCCAGTGCAGACGGCGGCTGATAATACATGATAATTCGTCTCCAATTTGTTGGAAGAAAACCGGGCTTCCCAAGCAGTAACTTGCTCATACTCAATAAATAGCTCATGCATACATGTGCGGTCCGGTGTGTTGATGTAGACCAGGCCGCGAGAGACGGTCGGTAAAGACGACCGTCGCATCAGAGGCGGCTCAGACGGATGAATCGGCCGCGGTGCTGTAAACCGGCACGGGCGAGTCAACCACGTCGTTTTGATGTAGTGAACAATTGTCCTGCATCAACAATATTGCCGACCAAGGCAAAGATAAACTGCTCTTTGACAAAAATAATATGTGCCAATAAAATATATTTAAAATGGATATCACCTGATGTGTCAGGCCAGAAATAATCCGCCATGAAGTTGATGATCACTAGGTTAAGTTGAAATCACTCACAGGTGAGTCGGCCGCGGGAGCAGACAGATGAATTAGCCGCAGCGTTTTTAAGCCGGTGCGGACGGGCGAGTCGTCCTCCTTGTTGTAAGCCGGCGTGGTCGCGAGAGACGGCCACGGTGTTGTAAGCCGGCGCGGTCGCGAGAGACAGCCACAACGTTGTAAGCCGGCGCGGTCGGGCGAGTCAATCACAGACGCGGTAAGCCGCGCGGACGGCCAGTCAATCGCGGGTGCGATCGTATCGAGTTGATGTAGATCAAACTGCACCAGCGGCGGCTTGCGCACACCCATCCAACAGCAAACGATGAATCATTGTCCTGCATATATTAAAATATACAGAAAAAGTAATTGTTCCTTTTACAAAAATAATATGTGCTAAAAATAGCCAGAAAAGATAGCACCTTGCATTTGTTGGATGAATGAGTATCATAGTACTTGCAGTATTGTGCTAGGCCTCCGCGTGACGGTAATACGGCAGCTAGCCTTTGGCTTTTGTTTCTGTTAACCTTCTGAACTTGCTTTGCTCAATCAGCATCAGACATCCACTCTACGATTGATGTTTTGGCGACTTGAGCTTTCATTTACAGCCTAAGGACCTGGCCACTTGACTTTTTGTCCAGACAATCTCCTCTTATCTCTTTTCTTTTCTCTAACAGGGAGACGCATGAAAGGAGGGGCAAGGCCGTAAGGCGTCTTGCGGAAGCCGGCGAGGCAGCAGGACCTGCGGTTGAAGCGGCTTGATGGCTCGTCAGAAGCAGGAGTTTTCGCAACCGCTCGGCGAAGGCGGCGATCTGGATATATAGATCTCCTACCAATGTAACCGACTTTGTGTAACCCTAACCCTCTCCGGTGTCTATATAAACCGGAGGGTTTTAGTCCGTAGGACAACATACAGAAAAACAATCATACCATAGGCTAGCTTCTAGGGTTTAGCCTCTCCGATCTCGTGGTAGATCTACTCTTGTACTACCCATATCATCAATATTAATCAAGCAGGACGTAGGGTTTTACCTCCATTAGGAGGGCCCGAACCTGGGTAAAACTTCGTGTCCCTTGCCTCCTGTTACCATCTGGCCTAGACGCACAGTTCGGGACCCCCTACCTAAGGTCCGCCGGTTTTGACACCGACATTGGTGCTTTCATTGAGAGTTCCTCTGTGTCATCGCCGTTAGGCTTGATGGCTCCTACGACCATCAATAGCGATGCAGTCCAGGGTGAGACCTTCCTTCCCGGACAGATCTTCGTCTTCGGCGGCTTCGCACTGCGGGCCAATTCACTTGGCCATCTGGAGCAGATCAAAAGCTATGCCCCTGGCCGTCAGGTCAGATTTGGAAGTTTAAACTACACGGCTGACATCCGCGGGGACTTGATCTTCGACGGATTCAAGCCACTGCCGAGCGCGCCGCACTGTCACGACGAGCATGATCTAGCTCTGCCGCCGAACAGTGCTCTGGAGACCGCACCCGCATCGGCTTCGACCCTTAATTCGGAGCCAACTGCACCGATCGAGGATGGGTGGTTGGACGCCGCCTCGGGGGCTGCGATCCCAATGGTGATCGAGCTGAACACCAGCCCCGCACTCCACGAGACTCGTGACTCCAAGGAGCCGGACTCCTCTCCGGACTCCGAACCCTCTGCGCCCCTGCCGATCGAATCTGATTGGGCGCCGATCATGGAGTTTACTGTCGCAGACATCTTTCAACACTCGCCTTTCGGCGATATTTTGAAGACACTAAAGTCTCTCTCTTTATTAGGAGAGCCCTGGCCGGACTACGGTCAGCAAGGTTGGGATACGGACGATGAAGAAATTCAAAGCCCACCCATCACCCACTTTGTAGCCACTGTCGACGATTTAACCGACATGCTCGACTTCGACTCCGAAGACATCGACGGTATGGGCGCCGATGGAGGAGACGATGAAGAACCAGCGCCTATTGGGCCCTGGAAAGCCACCTCGTCATATGACATATACATGGTGGACACCCTAAAAGAAGGAGATGGCGATGGAACAGTGGAGGATGACCCCTCCAAGAAATAGCCTAAGCGCCGGCGTCAGCGGCGCCGCTCAAAATCCCGCCAAAGCAAATACGGTGATTCCAGCACGGGAGATAATAATACTCCGCAGAGTGCCAAAGAAAACTCCCTCCAGCAAGATTCAGCACAAGAGGATGGAGAAGCCAGCCCTCATGAGAGAGCGGCAGACAGAGAGGTCGAGGGCGATAATTATATGCCTCCCTCCGAAGACGAGGCAAGCCTCGACAATGACGAATTCGTCGTGCCAGAGGATCCCGTCGAGCAAGAGCGTTTTCAACGCAGGCTTATGGCCATGGCAAGAAGCCTCAAGAAAAAACAGCAACAGCTTAGAGCTGATCAAGATTTGCTAGTCGACAAATGGACTGAAGTCCTTACGGCCGATGAGCATAAACTCGAACGCCCCTCCAAGAGCTACGCAAAGTGCAGGTTGCTACCCCGATTAGAGGAGGAAGCACTTAAACCTACATCACCAGCACTTGATACGGCCGACCGGCCACTTCGTGGCCGCGACAGAGAGGCCTCTCGGTCCTCCACTCAAGCCGCACCCCATACCAAGGCACGGGAAAATGCGCCTGACCTGCGAGATATGTTGGAGGACAAGGCAAACAAGGTCGATCTACAGATCGCGTGGGCGCCCCATGGCTCGAGACGGTAACCGCCACGCCGGACACAAATCCGGTAGGGCCGAACACAGTAGACAAAGCTCATTGGAGCTACGTCGTGACATAGCCCAGTACAGAGGCGCCGCACACCCACTATGCTTCACAGACGAAGTAATGGATCATCAAATCCCCGAGGATTTCAAACCCGTAAACATCGAATCATACGATGGCACAACAGATCCTGCGGTATGGATCGAGGATTATCTCCTTCATATCCACATGGCCCGCGGCGATGATCTCCACGCCATCAAATACCTCCCACTCAAGCTTAAAGGACCAGGTCGGCATTGGCTTAACAGCTTGCCAGCAGGATCAATCAGTTGTTGGGAGGACCTGGAAGCCGCATTCCACGACAATTTCCAAGGCACTTATGTGCGACCACCAGACGCCGATGACCTAAGCCACGTAATTCAGCAGCCAGAGGAATCGGCCAGGCAATTCTGGACACGGTTCCTAACAAAGAAAAATCAAATAGTCAACTGTCCGGACGCAGAGGCCCTAGCAGCCTTCAAGCACAATATCCGTGACGAGTGGCTTGCCCGGCACCTTGGACAGGAAAAGCCGAAATCTATGGCAGCACTCACAACACTCATGACCCGCTTTTGCGCGGGAGAAGACAGCTGGCTTGCTCGTAGCAACAATATGACCAAGAACCCTGGTAATTCGGATACCAGGGACAGTAGTGGCAGGTCGCATCGCAACAAGCAGAAGCGCCGCATTAACGGCGACAATGCTGAGGATACGGCAGTTAATGCCGGATTCAGAGGCTATAAATCCGGCCAGCGGAAAAAGCCATTCAAAAGAAATCCTAGGGGCCCGTCCAGTTTGGACCGAATACTCGACCGCTTGTGCCAGATACATGGCACCCCCGAAAAGCCGGCCAATCACACCAACAGGGATTGTTGGGTGTTCAAGTAGGCAGGCAAGTTAAATGCCGAAAATAGCGACAAGGGGCTGCATAGCATTGACGACGAAGAGCCCCAGCCGCCGAACATCAGCGGACAGAAGGGTTTTCCCCCACAAGTGCGGACGGTGAACATGATATACGCAACCCACATCCCCAAGAGGGAGCGGAAGCGCGCGTTAAGGGACGTATACGCGGTAGAGCCAGTCGCCCCAAAGTTCAACCCATGGTCCTCCTGCCCGATCACCTTTGATCGAAGGGACCATCCCACTAGCACCCGTCATGGCGGATTCGCCGCATTGGTTCTAGACCCAACTATTGACGGATTTCATCTCACTAGAGTCCTTATGGACGGCGGCAGCAGCCTGAACCTGCTTTACCAGGATACAGTGCGGAAAATGGGCATAGATCCCTCGAGGATTAAGCCCACCAAAACGACCTTTAAAGGCGTAATACCAGGTGTAGAGGCCAACTGTACAGGCTCAGTCACACTTGAAGTGGTCTTCGGATCTCTGGATAATTTCCGAAGTGAGGAGTTAATCTTCGACATAGTCCCATTCCGCAGTGGCTATCACGCACTGCTCGGGCGAACCGCATTCGCCAAGTTCAACACGGTACCTCACTACGCATACCTTAAGCTCAAGATGCCAGGCCCTAGAGGAGTAATTACGGTCAATGGAAACACCGAACGCTCCCTCCGAACGGAGGAGCACACGGCGGCCCTTGCAGCGGAAGTACAAAGCAGCCTCTCCAGGCAGTTCTCCAGTCCGGCCATTAAGCGTCCGGACACCGTCAAGCGCGCCCGGAGTAACCTACAACAAGACCGCCTGGCACGTTCCGAGCAGGCATAGCAATGCGGCCCCAACCCCAGCCCTCGCAAAAATGCGACGCTAGTGCTTCGCGTACATAACTACGCTCTAGAAATATCCTGGGTATAGGGGGAGGGGCACCATCACGGCACGCCCGAAACACGGCTTAAACCGCACTAGGGGCTGCCGATTTTTTAATTTTCTCTTACTTTCAGGACTCCATTCTTTGGAAGGCCTGTTCGGCAGTTCAATTGCCGCACAAACGATGCAAGAACCAGGGAAGAAGACAAGCCATGCCGCATTACGGAACTCCCAGGTGGTCTCTATCACGAGCAGTATAACCGTGTCGCATACCATTCCGCAGCCTGCCCCTGGAACAGACATGTTAAATAGTCCAACCTTTTGCTTATCGCATTATTTGTATCGTTCTGCTTTGATCGCAGCCCTTTTTAATAAACAATGCATAGCTTTTGTCTATTTTTGCATTACTCTTTTTTTTAATATATGTTCCTGAACGACATGTTGCACCCGTACACTTTGGTATGGCCAAAATACGCCAGGGGCTTTAGTACCCCTCAATATGGTGTGAGAAGTCCGAACACTTTAACAAGTATGGCACCCCGAACTTATAGCATTATATGCATCGGCTCCGAATCATGTCTTGGATCAATAGTTGGGTTTGCCCGGCTCCTATGTTTTGGTGCCTTACGTTCTGCTATGTCGGCTAAGGTAGCACTAGGAGAACTACTGCGATTGTGCCCCAGTTGAGCTGGGTCGAGCACCTCAATAGAGAAAGCTAAAACTGACTGTCATGATGAAGCGAGAGCTAGTCGCTGTTCGAGAGGTTTTTCGAGTCCCTAAAGACTTATGCCGCTTAGAGCGAGGAGTCGGCTCTATCCGGCCAAGGCGTGGATAGCGCCCCGAACTCGGTCTTCCGAATACCAGGGGCTTCGCCGAAATTTAAAATTATAGAATTCTATGGCTAAGTGAGAGTGTTCACGCATTATAGTCCGATTGCCTTGTTTGTTGTGCTGAGCGCCTCCCTTGAAGGACCCAAACATTGGAAAAAGAGCGCTCAGGTTTATCCCCGAACACCCCAGCACTAGCGGCACGGGGGCAGAAGCCGACGGCTCGCCATCTCTCAGAATTGATAAACAGCCGCACAGAAGGTAATATTTTAAATTCCAACAGCATTGCTTAGAGCATATGAACAAGTTTTCAGCGCATAGGACAAAACGAGCGAGTTTTACTCAAAAATTACATCCCTGGAATATTCACCCGCCATAAGGCAGGCACCCTTCAGAACATCCTTATAATAATTCTCGGGCTTGCGATGCTCTTTCCCCGGCGGTGGCCCGTCCTTCACAAGCTTCTCAACATCCAGCTTACCCCAGTGCACCTTAGCATGGGCAAGGGCCCTATGGGCACCTTCAATGCAGACGGAGCGCTTGATGACTTTGAGCCTTGGACAGGCTCCCACCAGCCGCCGCACCGGCCCGAAATAGCTCCCAGGCAGAGCCTTTCCAGGCCACAGCCGAACTATGAGGCCCTTCATGGCCTGTTCGGCCGCCTTGTGGACCTCGACCAGTTGCTTCAGCTGGTCGCTCAGGGGCACGGGGTGTCCGGCCTCAGCTGTCGGCGTTCTGGGAACGGGGGTCCCCAGACTTGCCTGCCTGCGGCCTGCGGCGTGGCTCAAAGGGGGGCCCAGCACAGCCCATCTTCACCAACACAAACTCAAGACCCTCGCGAGGGGCCAAGCCTCGCAGGGCGGACGACACGGAGCTTCCTCAGGCACGACCTCGTCAGGCTAGCTCATGAGGAGGCGGAGAGATCAAGGCGGGGTACCTCGCGAGGTGCCCATGACGCAAGCCATGACGACTCAGGGCGCTAGGTGGGTGCCAGCCCGCGCAGCGTCCTCCTTTCCTCTTTGGTGCAAAGGGGGCAAGCGCAGCCGCGGAGTACCGAGGCATCAGGCAAAGTTTGCCGTTTCAGTGCAACGAGACCAAGACCAGGAGGACTACGAGACGGAGGTCACCGTGGAGCCCAAGACGACGTCATCACCAGAGCTTTACGCAGGCGAAGACTACTTTTGTCAGGATAGTTGATACTTGCTGTCCCCCTTCAAATTAGCCCGCCATTGTTGGCTCCCTTCCCGCTCAATATTTGGGGAGAGGACCAGGGCCACTATAAATAGGACCAGCCACCCGCGTAGCAAAGGGCTCGGCTCAGTCTCCTCCAAGGGCTCGACAAGTAGAGAGGTGGTAGAGAGAGAGAGAGAGAGGTGGCTGAACTTCTCCCAGCAGTTCATCGCCCCAGCCAAGAACAGACCCTCGCGAGGCTGTTCTTCCTTGTACTGTCCATTATCATCAGCCCAAGAGGCAATCCACCACACCACACACTGGAGTAGGGTATTACACCACAACGGTGGCCCGAACCAGTATAAACCCTGTGTCCCTCGTGTTGTTCTTTTCGTAGCTTTGATCCTAGCGTGGCGGAGGGGTGCAGGGAGGTAGGAGGCGGAATCTCCGCGCGCACCCCAGTGTTTGAACCTCAAGGGTCTGCCGGAACCCGAAATCCGACATTTGGCGCGCCAGGTAGGGGTGCGCCGGAGTTCGTCTTCCACTGCTTCGTTCTCCTCCGACCATCACGCCCATGTCTGACACACGTCGGGCCCGCGCGGAGCGCCGGGCCGCCCTCGCTTCCTGCATCGCCCAGACAGCCCCTGTCGGCGGGCGTCCTCGCCGTTCCCCGTCGCCCGCCGTCAACGCCGCCACCGGCCCGGCGGGGGACGAGCAGCAAGCATCGTCTCAGCATCCATCCGTGCACCAAGACGGCCGCACCGCGACTCCCTCACTCGCCCCGGCTGGATCTTCGTCCCGTGCGCTTCGCGCGCCCATGGAAGCTCGGGCTGCGCTCATAGCGGCAAACGAGCTCCTGCGCTACCGTCCCGTTGACGACGTCTATGAAGAATGGCTCGACCGCGTCGCCGAACTCGTCCGCGCCGCAGGGGGCTCCCCCGCATTGTCCGCTCCGCTGCACCACACCCCGCCCCGCGCGGGCGACGAGGCTCCGGCGGCGCCCCGGCCGCCTCCTCCTCAAGAAGACGCCATGGCTCCAAGACGCATGGCCCCTAGGTGGAACCCGCTCCATCAGGTGCCAGCGCGGCAAGAGCAGAGCTGCCAAGATGTCCCTCGCCCGCCAGAAGCTGCCCGGGCACTCCCTGCTCCAGCACGTCGCGACCATCCTCCTGCTCCGGCGCGTGGGGACATGCAGGACCAGGCTCTCCATCACCCAAGGACCCCCGTGGCAACAGCAGGCTGCCGCGCTTACACCACCGAACTGCGCAGTGTCGCGTGGCCGGGCAAGTTCAAGCCGGACCTGCCTCCTTGCTACGACGGCACGGCTGACCCTGGGGAGTTCCTCCAGCTCTACGAACTGGGCATCGAAGCTGCCAGCGGAGACGAGAAGGTCATGGCGAACTGGTTTCCCATGGCGCTCAAGGATGGAGCCCGCACTTGGCTCCTGAACCTGGCTCCAGGCACAATCTCCTCCTGGGAAGAGATGCGCACCCGCTTCATCGCCAACTTCCGAGGTACTCGCGACCGGCCACCCGCCGTGAGCGACATGCGCCGCATCAAGCAACAACCCAGGGAGACCCTGCAGAAGTACATCCAGCGCTTCAACAACGCACGCCTCAAGATTCCCAAGGTGACTGAAGAGGCCATCATCTCAGCCTTCTCCGACGACGTGCGCGACGTCAAGATGAAGGAGGAGCTGGCGATGCATGAAGACATGTGCACTTCTTTGGAGCTGTTCAACTTGGCGAACAAGTGCGTCAAGGCTGAGGAAGGGCGTCTCTCCCTCCTTGAGCTGCCTGCCGTAGACCCGGAAGAGAAGAAGCTCAAGGCCAAGGAAGTGAAGCGCAAGGGGGCTGCCGTGCTCGCGGCAGAACCAGACACCAAGCGGGGCAGAGATCAGCCCGAACCTCCCAAGGGCATCCGGTACTGCGTGTACCACGACCTCCACACCCACAACACCAGCGAATGCCAAGAACTCCGAGCCGTGCATGAAGGAAGGATCGGCCGTCGCCCTGACCGTGGTGACCGGGGATACGGCCAAGGAGGAGGAAGGAACACAGGGCGCTGGGAAGACCATGGCCCGCGCCAGGGATGGCGTGACCAACCTCGCGAGGATCGCTGGCAAGACCCACCTCGCGAGGGAGGCTGGAGGGATCAGCCTCGCGAGGATCGCCCGCAAGGCAACGCAGGCCTCCCACCGCTGCCGCCGCAGCTAAGGAGAAACGAGGACCGCTGCCAGGACGAGGAGGCTGGGGGCTTCCAGGAGCCGCGCGCGATCGCCTGCATCCTGGTCGGAGCTCAGGCCCCAGCCTCTCAGTGCATCTTCAAGCAGTTCGCCCATGAAGTGAATGCAGCCCTCCCCAGGCTCGAAGCCACGCGCCCTCTCAGGTGGTCGGCGTGTGCCATCACCTTCAGCTCAACAGATCAACTCAAGTGTGCGGCTACAACCGGAGTCCTCCCGATGCTTTGTTCCCCAATCATCAGCAACGTGGTGGTCACCAAGACCCTCATCGATGGCGGAGCAGGGCTCAACGTCCTGTCCGTGGAGACTTTCAACAACCTCCAAGTGCCCTACAGCCAGCTTCAGCCAACCAAGCCCTTCTCCGGTATCACCGACGGCTCTACAGTCCCGATCGGGCAGGTCCGCCTCCCTGTCACCTTCGGGGCACGCGACAACTACCGCACCGAGCTCATCGACTTCGACGTCGCTCACATCCGCCTGCCGTACAACGCCATCCTCGGGTACCCGGCGCTGGCCAAGTTCATGGTCGTGACTCGCCACGGCTATAATGTCCTCAAGATGCCAGGGAGTGGCGGAGTCATCACGGTGCCCTGTGAAGAGAAGGACGCAATGTGTTCCCTGGGGCGAGCCTTTCAGGCCGCATCACTGGAGGACCCAGATCGCGGAAGCAGGAGGCTTCCCGAGGCCGCCCCCAAGAAGAAGAAGACATCGTCCGGCCTGGCCCCTCAGGAGGTAGGCCCCTCTGGGCCCGTGCCTGCCCAGGGGGAACCTCCTTCCGTCGCATAGGAAAGCGCGCCCGGCACCCTCCTCAGGCAGGGCTCGGGGGCTCTCCCCTGGAGGGCCACCGACCTAGCAAGGGTCACAAGGGAGGCGCTGGGGCACCACATGGAGGTGTGTTTCAGAGCACGTTTCCCTCAAGAAGGAGCAAGGAAAGGAGATCCAGACCCACAGAAGTTCGTCAGCAAGGCCATTCAGGAGCTATAGGAGTCCAGAGTCATGAGAGGCGCCCGCCGCCTACCAGCAGTGGCTCCCCATCCAGGCGAGGATGGCGGGCTGCGCGTCTGCGTCGACGTACCAGGGCTCAACCAAGTCGCCTCCCTGGAGCGCCTCTGGCCCTCGCGAGTGGGGCGCTGCGGAGGTCCACCCCATAGCTACGTTCGCATGCCTTACGGCTTGCCGAGCGCGGCCGACGCGTACCAGCGCCTCATGAGGGACATTGCGGAGGCGCAAGAGGCCAGGTGCTCCGTAGCCCTGGCGGAGATGAAGATGGCCCGCGAGGAACCGCCAGCGCCTCCGGAGCCTCCCGAGCCGGCTACACCAACACCCCTTCGTCTTCAGTGTCATCAGGTGACATCTTTCAAGTTTCACTTCCAGCTGGGAGCGCCCCCAGGGCTGCATTATTCCCAGGCCGCGTGGGTCCGTCCCTGCGGCGTATATCCCTTTTATTTCGCGTTGTTAGCCTACCTTGTTGGGGGCGCCCCTCGGGCTGCATGATCCCCAAGTCGCTCGGGCCTGACCCAGTGATCTCCGCATCTACTTGAACGGATCCAGTCCTTCGCGGCTAATGTGCTTTACCTAGTTGCCTGCTCAGCTGACGCCAATTAACGGAGCTGCTCCCAAACGGCACGACGCTTGCACATGGGTCCGTCCCTGCAACGCCGACGAACCTGGATGGCTGAGCTCTGGCCGCGGCAGCCCCGCATAGCGTCACCTCGTCAAGCCTTCAGTGCCTCACTACCCTTTGGAAGCAACCGACGGCTGACCGTCAATTGTTATGGCAACCCCTTGCTTTTTCTATGATGGACCTGCAGGACCTCCTGAAGGAGCCGCGTCAGGCGAGGCTCTTGCTGTGTCTCCTTCGCTCTCATCGGTGCGAACTGCTTGCACGTTAAAGGGGGGGGGGTACCTGAGCATCGCGACTCAGGGATCTTACTGGCTCTCCAGCCCTCACCCTCTGGCCTTGACCACGGCATCGCGACCTGGCATACCAGCGACGGCTGAGACTCGCTCGAGGGCCGGGACCCGAGGACGTAGAGCAGGAAGGGGAGCAAAGGCGAGAGGGGAGAGACATGCGAGGACTTCGCCGAACAACCTCACGCCTGCCGATGCACGGGCCCGGCCACACGCTAGAGAGCGGCCCCTGATCCTCGAGATAAGTTATTGCCCGGAAGCGCCAGCTACCGTGGCACCATCCCTGCACCTAATGCTATCCCATGTTAGCGACGTCGCTCCCCTTTCTCACCGAACGACGGCTGCTTGGGCGCCAAAGGGGACCTCCTGAGCATCGCGACTCAGGGGCTCTTACCGGACTCCGGGTCACTCACCTCCTGGCCTTGACCACGACATCGCGACCTGGCATACCAGCGACGGCTGAAGCCGCCTTGGGACTGGGACCTGTCGGCGCAGAGCACCAAGCCCTCGTGAGGTTCGAAAGGGAGGACCTAGCTAAGACGGAATGAGCAACTCGCGTAAATCTACGGCGAAGGTTGTATTAACAAACAGGATCACAGGCACCTTACAAGCCCCCACGGGGCGCGCTTTTGGTTCCTCACAGGGAACAGATCCTAAAGATATGCAAACTACGCACATCGCTACAAAAGACGCCATCATCAACAGTGGGCCGCCAAGTACCAACGCCAACCCCATCCAGATCAGAGTCGGCGGTGGCCTGACGAGCCTGCCCTGCTCCGGGAGCGGCGCCGGCTCGGGGGCTCGTAGCTGTCGTCGCTCGTCTCCGGAGTCGCGAAGGGCTCGCCGGAGTCGCTCGAGCCTCCGACGTCTCCACCGCCTGAAGAGCCGCCAAGGGAGCGATTGGTGAGCCCGGCCCTCGTCACAGCAGGACCCTGGCCGTCTTCACCGGGGCAGCACTCCACCCGGCGCCCGTCCGCGTCGAAGACCTTGAGGAGCATCACCGAAGCACCGTTAAAGTCCAAATGGATCGCGAAGACGCCCCTTGTCCTGCAAACCCGGGCAATCTCTCTCCAACCCCGGGTCATGTAGACCTCGCCCGGGGCGACGACCGCGACCTCTGCCTCGGTCGTGAGGGTGCTGCAGCCGGCGTGCTGCAGCCAGAGCTCCAGGGGCTCCCCCTGCCGGATGACTGCTGTTGACTACAGGTTCCACACTAAGGAACAACAGGACTTCTATGAGACAGTCTTATTGGACAGGAAGCCCATTGTCTGTGACATGAGATGGGTTGATTGGCAATACATCAAGGACAATGAAGAGCACTATCCTGGAGTGCAAGACAGCTTCAAGGCATGTGGAGTAGAGGACTTTGTTGGGCAGAAGCTCACAAAGTGGAACGAGGAACTTATCATGCAGTTCTACTCCACAACACATTTTTATCCAGATGGCAGGATTGTATGGATGTCAGAAGGAACCAGATATCAGTCAACAGTTGCTGAGTGGGCACAGCTCATTAATGCCCCAGAAGAGCAGGAAGATGACTTGGACATATATGCCAAGAAGAAGATGGACCACAACTCAATGTCAAACATGTACAAGGAAATTCCAAATGAGGCACTTGACACTTTCAAGTTTGGCTCAGTACACTATCTTCTGTCAGGGCTGCCAACCATCAATTGGATACTGAGGCACACCTTGTTGCCCAAGTCAGGTGATCACAAGATGATCAGAGGCCATGCGATCAATTTGCTTCATATATTTGATGTGCCACAGAAGTTCAAGGTGATGAGCCTCATGGTAGAGACCATTAAGAGGACAACAGCTGATCAGAAGAGGAGCTGTGGATATGCCCCACAAATTCAGGAATTAATTAACTCGAAGATGGGCACGGGCATATACTTGTTGGACAAGGAACACTTGCCCATCCGTCCAGATTTTGAAGATAATCAAGTTGTCATGACTGAGAATGAACCATCATTTGCACAAGCACAAGCCAAGAAGGAGAAGGCAATAAAGGAGAAAGCTGCCAAGATGCCAACTCAAGAGGAGGCATCTGAGTACTTCTTGAAGAACAAGCAAGAGCATCTCAGTTACTTTATTGCATCCACCCTGCGGATTGAGAAAGGACTGGCCACCCTAACTCAGAACCAGGCAAGCCTAGAGAGAATCGTAGAACAAAAGTTCTATGACTTGGATATCAAGGTGATAGAGATTCAGACTGCAGTGGAGCAGCTCCAAGATGACATGCAGGAAAGGAAAGGGAAGACAACCACTGATGCCTTTGCCAGAGTGCCACGAGGTCCGAGGTCGTCTGCAGTGCCAGTTCCTGACACAAGAGCAACTGCCTCAGCTCCAGCCGCAGCACCAGCCCAACCTGCTCCAGCGTCTACTTCAGCTCCAACTCCAACCGCGTCTACGGAAGCCTTCGTCCTTGGAGTGATCCGGACTCCACCACCACCTGAAGATCAAGCCTGAGTGTCGATTTAGCACTATGCATTTTCTAGGAACTTTTTGGTAACTTGTTGCCAAAGGGGGAGAAAATGTATAGAGCATAGGCTTCGAGAGAGAGAGAGAGAGTGTTGTTTTTTTCTCTCTTGCTTTATTTGGTGGTTTTTAGAACTTTGTTTGCTTTTGAGTGCTTGAGATACTATGTCATTATCTGTGAGACATTGATGATCATGTGTTTGATCATAAGCTACACTTAATGCTTGCTTAATGCTATTATCCTATCTATCTTATGTGATCATTCACTTTTCTTGGTGATGAGTGCATGTATTTCATTCTTATCATTTTAAGCGCTCCACCAAGATGTATGTGACATGGAAGAGTAACCCATGACTCTAACTCTTTGTGCATTTGCAGTCCAAAGCAAATCTTAAATATGAACAAATTTAGGGGGAGCTCTTACTTATCACATACTTCTCAAAGCGACGATATATTTCATGCTTATTATCATTTGTCGAAGCTTTGATCTATATGTTGTCATCAATTACCAAAAAGGGGGAGATTGAAAGTGCAACTATCCCTAGGTGGTTTTGGTAATTCATAACAACATATAGCTCATTGAGCTAATGCTATTCCAAGATGATTATTTCAGGAAAGCTCAATGATTGGCATGGCATGGATGGTGAAAGTGGAACCCTCAAAATGCTAAGGACAAAGGATTGGCTCAAGCTCAAAAGCTCAAGACTCTTCATTTTATATTTTAGTGATCCAAGATCACATTGAGTCTTTAGGAAAAGCCAATACTATCAAGGAGGGACGAGGTGTTGCTTAATGAGCCTCTTGCTTCATGTGCTTAGTGATATGCTCCAAAACCCTCAACTACTTTCCCATATCCACATTTGACCTAAACCCTAAGCCAAACTCGGTCCTACCGATTCTTTCCATCCGGCGTCACCGAGTTTCACATGTCATAAGCCACTTCCAAACCCTAGCAATTCGGTTCTACCGATAGGGATCTCGGTCTCACCGAGATGGGATTGCAAACTCTCTGTTTCCCTTTCGTAACTTTTCGGTCTCACCGAAAGAGCGGATCGGTCCCACCGAGATTGCAATGTAAACTCTCTGTTTCCTTTTTGTAACTTTTCGGTCTCACCGAAAGAGCAAATCGGTCCCACCGAGTTTACCCGACCAACTCTCTGGTTAGCTTATTACCAAAATCGGTCTCACCGAGTTTGTGTAATCGGTCTCACCGAGATTACGTTATGCCCTAACCCTAACAAAATCGGTCCTACCGAGTTGCATGTCAGTCCCACCGAAAATCTCTAACGGTCACTAGGTTTACCTTTTCGGTCTGACCGAGTTTGTTGATTCGGTCCCACCGAGATTGGTAAATTGTGTGTAACGGTTGGATTTTGTGTGGAGGCTATAAATACCCCTCCACCTCCTCTTCATTCGTTGAGAGAGCCATCAGAACACTTCTACACTTCCAACTCATATGTTCTGAGAGAGAACCACCTACTCATGTGTTGAGACCAAGATATTCCATTCCTACCATATGAATCTTGATCTCTTGCCTTCCCCAAGTTGCTTTCCACTCAAACCTTCTTTCCACCAGATCCAAATCCTATGAGAGAGAGTTGAGTGTTGGGGAGACTATCATTTGAAGCACAAGAGCAAGGAGTTCATCATCAACACACCATTTGTTACTTCTTGGAGAGTGGTGTCTCCTAGATTGGCTAGGTGTCACTTGGGAGCCTCCGACAAGATTGTGGAGTTGAACCAAGGAGTTTGTAAGGGCAAGGAGATCGCCTACTTCGTGAAGATCTACCGCTAGTGAGGCAAGTCCTTCATGGGCGATGGCCATGGTGGGATAGACAAGGTTGCTACTTCGTGGACCCTTCGTGGGTGGAGCCCTCCGTGGACTCGTGCAACCGTTACCCTTCGTGGGTTGAAGTCTCCATCAACGTGGATGTAGGATAGCACCACCTATCCGAACCACGGGAAAAACATCCGTGTCTCCAATTGCGTTTGAATTCTCCAAACCCTTCCCTTTACATTCTTGCAAGTTGCATGCTTTAGTTTCCGCTGCCAATATACTCTTTGCATGCTTGCTTGAATTGTGTGATGATTGCTTGACTTGTCCTAAAATAGCTAAAATCTGCCAAGAACTAAAATTGGGAAAAGGTTAAGTTTTTATTTGGTCAAGTAGTCTAATCACCCCCCCTCTAGACATACTTTCGATCCTACAAGTGGTATCAGAGCTTTGGTCTCCATTTGCTTTGATTTCCATAGCTTTTGATGGTCATAGCCTTGGTTTCACAACCTAGGAGAGTATGGCGTCTAGCGAGGGAAATTATCACCGTAGATGTCCTTACTTTGATGGTACTAATTTTGCTAGTTGGAAGCATAAAATGAAAATGCATATTCTTGGACATAACCCCGCCGTTTGGGCTATTGTGTGTGTTGGTTTGCAAGGTGACTTCTTTGATGGGAGAGAACCAAACCGTGAAGCTACCGCGGATGAGTTGAAGATGTTGCAATACAATGCTCAAGCTTGTGATATTCTCTTCAACGGATTGTGCCCCGAAGAATTCAACAAAATCAGCCGTCTTGAGAATGCAAAGGAAATTTGGGACACTTTGATTGATATGCATGAAGGTACCGACTCCGTCAAGGAATCCAAGTTGGATGTGCTTCAAAGTCAACTTGACAAGTTCAAAATGAAGGATGGTGAAGGTGTCGCTGAAATGTACTCTAGGCTTGCTCTCATCACAAATGAGATTGCCGGCTTAGGAAGTGAAGAGATGACCGATAGATTCATCATCAAGAAGATTCTAAGAGCCTTGGATGGAAAATATGATACCATGTGCACATTGATCCAAATGATGCCCAATTACAAAGATCTCAAGCCAACGGAGGTAATTGGAAGAATTGTTGCTCATGAGATGTCACTTAAGGATAAAGAGGAACTTCACAACAAATCAAGTGGTGCCTACAAAGCCTCATGTGAAGCCCCTACATCATCAAGTGAGAAACAAAACTTCAATGAAGAATTGAGCTTAATGGTGAAGAACTTCAACAAATTCTACAAGAGTAGAAGCAAAGATAGAAGCTCCAAGTCAAGGTCCTACAATGACAAAAGATCTTCTAGTCGAGAGCGAAACTGCTACAATTGTGGAAGACCCGGACACTATTCCAATGAGTGTACGGCTCCCTACAAGAGAAGAGAAGACTCTCCAAAAAGAAGAAGCAAAGAATCACCACCAAGAGAGAGGAGTAGAGATGATCGTTATGAACGAAGATACTCACGGAGAAGCAAGGATTTGGAAAGGAAGGAAAAATCATCAAGGAGCTACACAAAACGAAGACATCAAGCTCATGTTGGTGAATGGGTATCCGGCTCCGACTCCGACAGCCACTCCGAGAGAAGTTATCACTCCGATTCCGAATATACTCAAGATGAAGGTGTTGCCGGTCTAGCACTTGTGTCAACCAACTCCTACGACATAATTGACTCACCAAATGAAGGAATTGGAAGATGCTTCATGGCCAAAGGTCCTAAGGTAACACACCTCGAGTATGTTGATTTTAATAGTGATGAAGATGACTTGTTAGGTGATGATGATTTGCCTGTTGACAACTCTAGTGATGAATACTATGATGAAACGTCAATTAATCATGCTAATCTAACTAAAGAACTAAACACTCTTAAGTTAGCTCATGAAACTATCTTCGAAGATCATCGAGAACTTTTAAGAGCTCATGAGAAGTTACGCTTTGAAAAGCTCAATCTTGAGCAAGAGCATGAGTTTTTAAAAGCAATCAATGATGATCTCCGCAAGAAAAGTTCTTCTTACATTACCAAGCGTTTACTCTTATCCACTTACATGCCTCAAGTCAAGTCTAGTAACAAGAACAAGAAAGATTATTCCTCTAGTAGTAACAATGATCATGCTAAATCCAATATTGTTGCTTCTAGTAGTTCTCTTGATTCCACTAATGATTCTCTTAGCCAAGTTACACTTGAGCAACAAAATAGCTTATTGAAGGGAATTATAGAGAAAGGAGTGTACAAAAGCCTTGCCGGGAGTAAGCAATTCGAGGAAATTGTGCGCAAGCAAGGAATGCACCGGAAGAATCAAGGTGTTGGTTTTGAACGAAAGTTCAATGCCAATGGAGTTGAGTGGGAAGAAGATCAATACCCCAAGACAAAGTTTGTTCCTCAACAAGAGAAGTATGATACTTCCTTCAAGGGGACACAAGCTCTAGATGATCTTCC
The DNA here is from genome assembly GCF_003073215.2 of Triticum urartu. Classification (NCBI taxonomy): domain Eukaryota; kingdom Viridiplantae; phylum Streptophyta; class Magnoliopsida; order Poales; family Poaceae; genus Triticum; species Triticum urartu. The sequence goes on along the minus strand of NC_053027.1, from coordinate 518,344,000 downwards.
ACCACAAGACTACAAGTAAAAAGGCAAGGACAAGCTTCAAGAGAAGATTGATGCATTTGAAGAAGCTCCTAAGACCTTAGTCAAGTGGATTCCCAAGACCACTTCAAGTTCCACTTCATCAAGTACGACTACAACTCCAAGGATTCCCATCAAGATGGCGTGGATCCAAAAGAAGAAGAACTAGAGAGTTCTTGAGGGTGACTCCGCCAACATACTTCACTCTTATCATTTTGGCAAGAACAAGTGCAATCAACTTCCACATCTTGCACTAGTTCAAGGAGTCACAAACCCTCTTGTTGGTAAGACAAGGGACAAGGTAACCTAAAAGTTTTCGTGGACATCATCTTGTGTGTGCATCACTCTATGTCTATGGATATCCTTGTTTGTTCCTTGTGGGACTAACCCATGTAGGTATTGAAAGTGCAATTCACTCAAATGGATAGCTCCAAGTGATCTACATCAACATTGAGCATCCACATCTTCAACATCTACATGAAGTCACCATCGACAAAACCCAAGGTTAGTTCATCCCTCTTAGGGGGGATCTCACATCTAGGGGGAGCTTTACTCTAAGACTTGAGTTAAAGCAACTCTAAAGATGTGAACACAACAATGCTTTATGTAAAAGTGGTAACCCCACTTGAGCTTAAACGATGAGCATGACCTATGATCAAGTGTTTTCACTTGACTCCTAAGTCAATATACTCATATATAGATGACCTAGTCATCGCAAATTGCTTGATAGATGCTAGAATTGGTTGTGCATGCTTTGTCACATATTTCAATTGCCATCTTATTGTGTGAGCATGTTGGTTGCATACTTTACTCATTCAAGGACATCCACTTGTTGTTTTGATTGTTTGGTTTTATTTCCTTTTGCCAAGTGGATGGACAAGAATGCCTAAGAACCTCCTCTAGCTATCTATGCTTTTCTCGTCTCAAACTCTATTCATGCTACATCACAAAATTTTATCAAGTCAGATTCGAACCACTCTGTGTGAGGAGCACTCGGAGTCCCCAATTCGTCATAGACTTAAACTTCCAAAACCTCTTTGTGATTCTCGGTCTGACCAATATCCTACTTTCGGTCCTACCGAGATCATTAAGTTGATCTATGTTTTCGATCTCGGTGCAACCGATTTGAACCATTCGGTCACACCGAGTTGCAACAACTGTATACAGTTTTGCATCTCGGTACCACCGAGTTGCTCCACTCGGTCACACCGACAGGGTCGGGCTATATATAAGTCATGCGCAAAAATTTGGAAATTTCTCTGAACCTCTTCGCCCGCGCGATAGCTCGCTCTGCCATCGTGGTCTCCGGATTGTCTCCTCGCCGCCAGCCGCCTCCAGTCGCTGGTCTTCGTCGCCGTCAACGGAATTCTACCCCGCCATTGCCGCCGTAGCGAGTCCCCGCAGAACTAGGGTATGGACTCGATCTTTGTGCTATTCCCCAATCCGATTCTTAGCACATTGTGATCATATTGATTCTTGCCACGTTTGATAAACTTCTATCCAGTCAATGAACCCAGCACGGCCCATCTTCACCAACACAAACTCAAGACCCTCGCGAGGGGCCAAGCCTCACAGGGTGGACGACACGGAGCTTCCTTAGGCACGGCCTCGTCAGGCTGGCTCACGAGGAGGCGGAGAGATCAAGGCGGGGTACCTCGCGAGGTGCCCATGACGCAAGCCATGACGACTCAGGGCGCTAGGCGGGTGCCAGCCTGCGCAGCGTCCTCCTTTCCTCTTTGGTGCAAACGGGGTGAGTTCCATCAGCACAACGGCGTGGTGACGATGATGATGTTCTACCGACGCAGGGCTTCGCCTAAGCACTACAACGATATGACCGAGGTGGAATATGGTGGAACGGGGCACCGCACACGGCTAAGGAACGATCACGAGGATCAACTTGTGTCTTCTAGGGTGCCCCCTGCCTCCGTATATAAAGGATCCAAGGGGGGGTGCAGCCGGCCCTATGGAGGCGCGCAGGAGGAGTCCTACTCCTACCGGGAGTAGGACTCCCCTCCCTTTTCCTTGTCCAAGTAGGAGAGGTGGAAGGAGAATAGGAAAGTGGGGGCGCCGCCCCTCCCTCCTTGTCCAATTCGGACTAGGGGGAGAGGGGGCGCACGGCCTGCCCTGGCAGCCCCTTCCTCTTCTCCACTTAAGGCCCATGAGGCCCATTAACCCCCCGGGGGGTTCCGGTAACCCCCCGGTGCTCCGGTTTTATCCGAAACTTCCCCGGAACGCTTCCGGTGTCCGAATATAGTCATCCAATATATCAATCTTTATGTCTCGACCATTTCGAGACTCCTCGTCATGTCCGTGATCACATCCGGGACTCCGAACTAACTTCGGTACATCAAAATGCATAAACTCATAATAACTGTCATCGTAACGTTAAGCGTGCGGACCCTATGGTTCGAGAACAATGTAGACATGACTGAGACACATCTCCGGTCAATAACCAATAGCGGGACCTGGATGCCCATATTGGCTCCTACATATTCTACGAAGATCTTTATCGGTCAGACCGCATAACAACATACGTTGTTCCCTTTGTCATCGGTATGTTACTTGCCCGAGATTCGATCGTCGGTATCCAATACCTAGTTCAATCTCGTTACCGGCAAGTCTCTTTACTCGTTCTGTAACGCATCATCTCGCAACTAACTCATTAGTTGTAATGCTTGCAAGGCTTATGTGATGTGCATTACCGAGAGGGCTGAGAGATACCTCTCCGACAATCGGAGTGAAAAATCCTAATCTCGAAATACGCCAACCCAACATGTACCTTTGGAGACACCTGTAGAGCACCTTTATAATCACCCATTTACGTTGTGACGTTTGGTAGCACACAAAGTGTTCCTCTGGCAAACGGGAGTTGCATAATCTCATAGTCATAGGAACATGTATAAGTCATGAAGAAAGCAATAGCAACATACTAAATGATCGGGTGCTAAGCTAATGGAATGGGTCATGTCAATCAGATCATTCACCTAATGATGTGATCTCATTAATCAAATAACAACTCTTTGTTCATGGTTAGGAAACATAACCATCTTTGATTAACGAGCTAGTCAAGTAGAGGCATACTAGTGACACTCAGTTTGTCTATGTATTCACACATGTATTATGTTTCTGGTTAATACAATTCTAGCATGAATAATAAACATTTATCATGATATAAGGAAATAAATAATAACTTTATTATTGCCTCTAGGGCATATTTCCTTCAGTCTCCCACTTGCACTAGAGTCAATAATCTAGATTACACAGTAATGATTCTAACACCCATGGAGTCTTGGTGCTGATCATGTTTTGCTCGTGGAAGAGGCTTAGTCAACGGTTCTGCTTCATTCAGATCTGTATGTATCTTGCAAATCTCTATGTCTCCCACCTGGACTATATCCCGGATGGAATTGAAGTGTCTCTTGATGTGCTTGGTTCTCTTGTGAAATCTGGATTCCTTTGCCAAGGCAATTGCACCAGTATTGTCAAAAAAGATTTTCATTGGACCCGACGCATTAGGTATGACACCTAGATCGGATATGAACTCCTTCATCCAGACTCCTTCATTTGCTGCTTCCGAAGCAGCTATGTACTCCGCTTCACATGTAGATCCCGCTATGACGCTTTGTTTAGAACTGCACCAACTGACAGCTCCACCGTTTAATGTAAACACGTATCCGGTTTGCAATTTAGAATCATCCGGATCAGTGTCAAAGCTTGCATCAACGTAACCGTTTACGATGAGCTCTTTGTCACCTCCATATACGAGAAACATATCCTTAGTCCTTTTCAGGTATTTCAGGATGTTCTTGACCGCTGTCCAGTGATCCACTCCTGGATTACTTTGGTACCTCCCTGCTAAGCTTATAGCAAGGCACACATCAGGTCTGGTACACAGCATTGCATACATGATAGAGCCTATGGCTGAAGCATAGGGAACATCTTTCATTTTCTCTCTATCTTCTGCAGTGGTCGGGCATTGAGTCTGACTCAACTTCACACCTTGTAACACAGGCAAGAACCCTTTCTTTGCTTGATCCATTTTGAACTTTTTCAAAATCTTGTCAAGGTATGTGCTTTGTGAAAGTCCAATTAAGCGTTTTGATCTATCTCTATAGATCTTTATGCCTAATATGTAAGCAGCTTCACCGAGGTCTTTCATTGAAAAACTCTTATTCAAGTATCCCTTTATGCTATCCAGAAATTCTATATCATTTCCAATCAGTAATATGTCATCCACATATAATATCAGAAATGCTACAGAGCTCCCACTCACTTTCTTGTAAATACAGGCTTCTCCCAAAGTCTGTATAAAACCAAATGCTTTGATCACACTATCAAAGCGTTTATTCCAACTCCGAGATGCTTGCACCAGTCCATAAATGGATCGCTGGAGCTTGCACACTTTGTTAGCTCCCTTTGGATCGACAAAACCTTCCGGTTGCATCATATACAACTCTTCTTCCAGAAATCCATTCAGGAATGCAGTTTTGACATCCATCTGCCAAATTTCATAATCATAAAATGCGGCAATTGCTAACATGATTCGGACAGACTTAAGCATCGCTACGGGTGAGAAGGTCTCATCGTAGTCAACCCCTTGAACTTGTCGAAAACCTTTTGCGACAAGTCGAGCTTTGTAGACAGTAATGTTACCGTCAACGTTAGTCTTCTTCTTGAAGATCAATTTTTTCTCAATTGCTTGCCGATCATCGGTCAAGTCAACCAAAGTCCATACTTTGTTCTCATACATGGATCCCATCTCAGATTTCATGGCTTCAAGCCATTTTGCGGAATCTGGGCTCACCATCGCTTCTTCATAGTTCGTAGGTTCATCATGATCTAGTAGCATGACTTCCAGAACAGGATTACCGTACCACTCTGGCGCGGATCTCACTCTGGTTGATCTATGAGGTTCAGTAGTATCTTGTCCTGAAGTTTCATGATCATTATCATTAGCTTCCTCACTTATTGGTGTAGGTGTCGCAGAAACAGTTTTCTGTGATGTACTACTTTCCAATAAGGGAGCTCGTACAGTTACCTCGTCAAGTTCTACTTTCCTCCCACTCACTTCTTTGGAGAGAAACTCCTTCTCCAGAAATTTCCGAATTTAGCAACAAAGGTCTTGCCTTCGGATCTGTGATAGAAGGTGTATCCAATAGTTTCCTTTGGATATCCTATGAAGACACATTTCTCCGATTTGGGTTCGAGCATGAAGCTTTTTCACATAAGCATCGCAGCCCCAAACTTTCAGAAATGACAACTTTGGTTTCTTGCCAAACCACAGTTCATAAGGCGTCGTCTCAACGGATTTTGATGGTGCCCTATTTAACGTGAATGCGGCCGTCTCTAAAGCATAACCCCAAAACGATAGCGGTAAATCAGTAAGAGACATCATAGATCGCACCATATCTAGTAAAGTACGATTACGACATTCGGACACACCATTACGCTGTGGTGTTCTGGGTGGCGTGAGTTGCGAAACTATTCCACAATTTTTCAAATGTACACCAAACTCGTAACTCAAATATTCTCCTCCACGATCAGATCGTAGAAACTTTATCTTCTTGTTACGATGATTTTCAACTTCACTCTGAAATTCTTTGAACTTTTCAAATGTTTCAGACTTATGTTTCATTAAGTAGATATACCCATGTATGCTTAAATCATCTGTGAAGGTGAGAAAATAACGATATCCGCCACGAGCCTCAATATTCATCGGACCACATACATCTATATGTATGATTTCCAACAAATCTGTTGCTCTCTCCATAGTATCGGAGAACGGTGTTTTAGTCATCTTGCCCATGAGGCACGGTTCGCAAGTACCAAGTGATTCATAATCAAGTGGTTCCAAAAGTCCATCAGTATGGAGTTTCTTCATGTGCTTTACACCGATATGACCTAAACGGCAGTGCCACAAATAAGTTGCACTATCATTATCAACTCTGCATCTTTTGGCTTCAACATTATGAATATGTGTATCACTACTATCGAGATTCAACAAGAATAGACCACTCTTCAAGGGTGCATGACCATAAAAGATATTACTCATATAAATAGAACAACCATTATTCTCTGATTTAAATGAATAACTGTCTCGCATTAAATAAGATCCAGATATAATGTTCATGCTCAACGCTGGCACCAAATAACAATTATTTAGGTCTAATACTAATCCCGAAGGTAGATGTAGAGGTAGCGTGCCGACCACGATCACGTCGACTTTGGAACCGTTTCCCACGCGCATCATCAGCTCGTCCTTAGCCAATCTTCGCTTAATCCGTAGTCCCTGTTTCGAGTTGCAAATATTAGCAACAGAACCAGTATCAAATACCCAGGTGCTATTGCGAGCATTAGTAAGGTACACATCAATAACATGTATATCACATATACCTTTGTTCACCTTGCCATCCTTCTTATCCGCCAAATACTTGGGGCAGTTCCGCTTCCAGTGACCAGTCTGCTTGTAGTAGAAGCACTCAGTTTCAGGCTTAGGTCTAGACTTGGGTTTCTTCTCTTGAGCAGCAACTTGCTTGCCGTTTTTCTTGAAGTTCCCCTTCTTCTTCCCTTTGCCCTTTTTTTGAAACTAGTGGTCTTGTTGACCATCAACACTTGATGCTCCTTTTTGATTTCTACCTCCGCAGCTTTCAGCATTGCGAAGAGCTCGGGAATAGTCTTGTTCATCCCTTGCATATTATATTTCATCACGAAGCTCTTGTAGCTTGGTGGCAGTGATTGGAGAATTCTGTCAATGACGCAATCATCTGGAAGATTAACTCCCATCTGAATCAAGTGATTATTATACCCAGACATTTTGAGTATATGCTCACTGACAGAACTGTTCTCCTCCATCTTGCAGCTATAGAACTTATTGGAGACTTCATATCTCTCAATTCGGGCATTTGCTTGAAATATTAACTTCAACTCCTGAAACATCTCATATGCTCCATGACGTTCAAAACGTCATTGAAGTCCCGATTCTAAGCCGTAAAGCATGGCACACTGAACTATCGAGTAGTCATCAGCTTTGCTCTGCCAGACGTTCATAACATCTGGTGTTGCTCCAGCAGCAGGCCTGGCACCCAGCGGTGCTTCCAGGACGTAATTCTTCTGTGCAGCAATGAGGATAATCCTCAAGTTACGGACCCAGTCCGTGTAATTGCTACCATCATCTTTCAACTTTGCTTTCTCTAGGAACGCATTAAAATTCAACGGAACAACAGCACGAGCCATCTATCTACAATCAAACATAAACAAGCAAGATACTATCAGGTACTAAGTTCATGATAAATTTAAGTTCAATTAATCATATTACTTAAGAACTCCCACTTAGATAGACATCCCTCTAATCCTCTAAGTGATCATGTGATCCAAATCAACTAAACCATAACCGATCATCACGTGAGATGGAGTAGTTTTCAGTGGTGAACATCATTATGTTGATCATATCTACTATATGATTCACGCTCGACCTTTCGGTCTCCGTGTTCCGAGGCCATATCTGCATATGCTAGGCTCGTCAAGTTTAACCTGAGTATTCTGCGTGTGCAAAACTGGCTTGCACCCGTTGTAGATGGACGTAGAGCTTATCACACCCGATCATCACGTGGTGTCTGGGCACGACGAACTTTGGCAACGGTGCATACTTAGGGAGAACACTTCTTGATAATTTAGTGAGAGATCATCTTATAATGCTACCGTCAAACAAAGCAAGATAAGATGCATAAAAGATAAACATCACATGCAATCAATATAAGTGATATGATATGGCCATCATCATCTTGTGCTTGTGATCTCCATCTTCGAAGCACCGTCATGATCACCATTGTCACCGGCGCGACACCTCGATCTCCATCGTAGCATCGTTGTCGTCTCGCCAATCTTATGCTTCCACGACTATCGCTACCGCTTAGTGATAAAGTAAAGCATTACATCACGATTGCATTGCATACAATAAAGCGACAACCATATGGCTCCTGCCAGTTGCCGATAACTCGGTTACAAAACATGATCATCTCATACAATAAAATTCAGCATCATGTCTTGACCATATCACATCACAACATGCCCTGCAAAAACAAGTTAGACGTCCTCTACTTTGTTGTTGCAAGTTTTATGTGGCTGCTATGGGCTTAAGCAAGAACCAATCTCACCTACGCATCAAAACCACAACGATAGTTTGTCAATTTGACTCCGTTTTAACCTTCGCAAGGACCAGGCGTAGTCACACTCGGTTCAACTAAAGTTGGAGAAACAGTCACCCGCAAGCCACCTATGTGCAAAGCACATCGGGGAAACCGGTCTCGCGTAAGCGTACGCGTAATGTCGGTCCGGGCCGCTTCATCCAACAATACCGCCGAACCAAAGTATGACATGCTGGTAGGCAGAATGACTTATATCGCCCACAACTCACTTGTGTTCTACTCGTGCATATAACATCAAACCATAAAACCTAGGCTCGGATGCCACTGTTGAGTTTCGTAGTAATTTCAAAAAAATTCTACGCACACACAAGATCATGGTGATGCATAGCAACGAGAGGGGAGAGTGTTATCTACGTACCCTCGTAGATCGCAACGGAAACGTTGACGCAACATAGAGGAAGTAGTCGTACGTCTTCCTGATCCAACCGATCCAAGCACCGTTACTCCGGCACCTCCGAGTTCTTAGCACACGTACAGCTCGATGACGCTCCCCGGGCTCCGATCCAGCAAAGCTTCGGGGATGAGTTCCGTCAGCACAATGGCGTGGTGACGATGATGATGTTCTACCGACGCAGGGCTTCGCCTAAGCACTACAGCTATATGACCGAGGTGGAATATGGTGGAAGGGGGCACCGCACACGGCTAAGGAACGATCACGAGGATCAACTTGTGTCTTCTAGGGTGCCCCCCTGCCTCCGTATATAAAGGATCCAAGGGGGGGTGCAGCCGGCCCTATGGAGGCGCGCAAGAGGAGTCCTACTCCTACCGGGAGTAGGACTCCCCCCCCCCCCAAACCTTGTCCAACTAGGAGGGGGGGAGGGGGAATAGGAAAGGGGGGGGCGCCGCCCCTCCCTCCTTGTCCAATTCGGACTAGGGGGAGAGGGGGCGCGTGGCCTGCCCTGGCAGCCCCTTCCTCTTCTCCACATTAGGCCCATGAGGCCCATTAACCCCACGGGGGGTTCCGGTAACCCCCCGGTGCTCCGTTTTATCCGATACTCTTCCGGAACCCTTTCGGTGTCCGAATATAGTCGTCCAATATATCAATCTTTATGTCTCGACCATTTCGAGACTCCTCATCATGTCCGTGATCACATCTGGGACTCCGAACTAACTTCGGTACATCAAAATGTATAAACTCATAATAACTGTCATCGTAACGTTAAGCGTGCGGACCCTACGGTTCGAGAACAATGTAGACATGACTGAGACATATCTCCGGTCAATAACCAATAGCGGGACCTGGATGCCCATATTGGCTCCTACATATTCTACGAAGATCTTTATCGGTCAGACCGCATAACAATATACGTTGTTCCCTTTGTCATCGGTATGTTACTTGCCCGAGATTCGATCGTCGGTATCCAATACCTAGTTCAATCTCGTTACCGGCAAGTCTCTTTACTCGTTCTGTAATACATCATCTCGCAACTAACCCATTAGTTGTAATGCTTGCAAGGCTTATGTGATGTGCATTATCGAGAGGGCCCAGAGATACCTCTCCGACAATCGGAGTGACAAATCCTAATCTCGAAATACGCTAACCCAACATGTACCTTTGGAGAAACCTGTAGAGCACCTTTATAATCACCCATTTACATTGTGACGTTTGGTAGCACACAAAGTGTTCCTCCGGCAAACGGGAGTTGCATAATCTCATAGTCATAGGAACATGCATAAGTCATGAAGAAAGCAATAGCAACATACTAAACGATCGGGTGCTAAGCTAATGGAATGGGTCATGTCAATCAGATCATTCACCTAATGATGTGATCTCATTAATCAAATAACAACTCTTTGTTCATGGTTAGGAAACATAACCATCTTTGATAACGAGCTAGTCAAGTAGAGGCATACTAGTGACACTCAGTTTGTCTATGTATTCACACATGTATTATGTTTCTGGTTAATACAATTCTAGCATGAATAATAAACATTTATCATGATATAAGGAAATAAATAATAACTTTATTATTGCCTCTAGGGCATATTTCCTTCAAATAGGACCAGCCACCCGCGTAGCAAAGGGTTCGGCTTAGTCTCCTCCAAGGGCTCGACAAGTGGAGAGGTGGTAAAGAGAGAGAAAGAGAGATAGAGAGAGGTGGCTGAACTTCTCCCAGCAGTTCATCGCCCCAGCCAAGAACAGACCCTCGCGAGGCTGTTCTTCCTTGTACTGTCCATTATCATCAGCCCAAGAGGCAATCCACCACACCACACACTGGAGTAGGGTATTACACCACAACGGTGGCCCGAACCAGTATAAACCCTGTGTCCCTCGTGTTGTTCTTTTCGTAGCTTTGATCCTAGCATGGCGGAGGGATGCAGGGAGGTAGGAGGCGAAATCTCCGCGCGCACCCCAGTGTTCGAACCTCAAGGGTCTGCCGGAACCCGAAATCCGACATCAGCATACTGAGACCAGAACACCTTCTCTATCGAGCTGCCCTCCTCGGCTCGATAGAATGCGGCGGCATCGAACACGCTACGGGGAAGATCTGCGAACGCTCCTGGAGAGCTCTGGATTCGGGTAAGTAACAAGTAACTCACGTTTATGTGTTTGCTTTGCATAAAGAATGCCTTACCCGCCGCTATCTTTTTCACCGCATCCAACTCCTGGAGGGTCTTCTGGGATTCGGCCTTGGCAGACTTGGCATTTTTAATAGCCACCGTGAGCTCGGACGCTCGCGTCTTTGAGTCAAGCTACAAACTCTCATGTTTTTTCATGAGACCCTGGAGCTCTTGCCGCACCTTGCCAACCTGGTCCTCATACTTCTCCCGCTCGGTACGCTCCGTGGCCGCCCTCTTCTCGGCCTCGAGCAACGCTTGCTTAAGGGTCGCCACCTCAGACGTGGCCCCTACAATAGCCACGATAATCCTGTCATTTTTTGCAATTGCACCTTTTTTATATATATTTAAACAAGGTATTTCTTACCTTCCTTGTCCTCGAGCTACTTCTTGACACGCCCGAGCTCTTGCTCGGACTGCTCGAGGTTCTTCTTTAGCGTGTCCACTTCCGCAGTCAGTGCGGCAGATGCCAGCAGAGAAGCCTGCATACGCATATTGACTCCTTTTTGTTAGACTCATGCGAATTTTATTTGATCCTCTATTCGGCTTTTCTTCCCGAATGCCAAATAGAGCATCAGGGGCTACTATCTATGCGGTAATATTATTTACACATTCTTTACTTACCTCAAAGCCTGTTAAAAGGCTAGCACAAGCTTCAGTCAGTCCACTATTGGCGGACTGAACCTTCTGGACCACCGCACTTATAATGGTGCGGTGCTCCTCGTCGATGGAGGCGCCTTTGAGCACCTCCAACAGATTGTCCGGCGCCTTCGGTTGGACGGGGGTCACCGGCACGGTGGGCTTGCTCCTCTTGGAAGGAGGTCGCCCGCCGGACTCTGGAACCTTTGAAGGTTCTGGAGCGGTGTCCGGCCTAGAGCCGGACTTGGAGCCCTGGGGGGTTTTACCCCCTTTACTCCTGGAGTCCGGGAGGTCGCCTTGCGGCGCCTCCAGGACCACCTCCTCCTGGCTTGGAACCTGTTGGGACAACACTTCGGCGTCGTCCGTAGGGCGGGGGAGGTAGCCGTCGGAAGCGAATTCACATCCGACGAGTCCAGTGAACCGCTCGACGATGCGTCGAGCCAGTCTTTGGGTGGGTTGCATAATCATATTCGACATAAGGGAAAGCTGTGCAATAAAGGAATACTATGAATTACTCTGGTATCCGGATACTTACGATTTCGCCAGGGGCTTGGCCCTGAACGGCCACTCCTCTCCGCCGTCGTCAGCGTCGGTGGAGTAGTCCGGAGGAAGGGTTTTCCCCTTCTTGGACCCTTCGTCCTCCCCAGTGAGGGTGGCCTTCCTTTTCTTCTCTCCTCCCGCTAGAGGGGGAGAGGTCTCTTCTTCCTCCTCCTCGTCTTCACGGGAGGAATGCGCCTTGGAGCCGTTGGATGATGAACCCGACACCTCCTGGCGTCGGGCACTTTTTCGAGTCCCCGTGGCCTTCTTCGTGGCCTTCTTCTCCGGCACCACATAGGGTGCCGGAACTAGCAGCTTTGCCAAGCGGGCATAGGCTGGGTCTTCGGGCAAAGGAGCCGGACAGTCGATCTGTCCGGACTTCGCCTGCCAATCCTGTCAAATGTAAGGGAGCTTAGATCCCGCATAGAGTTAAACTATGAAAAAATAATACCCTGTAAAACATACAAACAACTTACCGCGCTAGCGTGATGCTGCGCGCTGAATTCGCGGTCCTCGGTAGCGGATGCGGGAGCCTCGGCGCCCTTGAAAAGAACCTTCAGGCATCTTCGTACGTCGTGTCGAAGAGCCTGCTCAGAGTTCGGTGCTGCGCCGGGTTGAACTCCCACAGATTGAAGGCCCGTTGTTGACACGGGAGGATCCGGCGGATGAGCATAACCTAGACTACGTTGACAAGATTGAGCTGCTTGTTCACCAGGGTTTGGATGCATGTTTGCAGTCCAGTCACCTCTTCTTTGCTGCCCCACGACAGGCCCGTCTCTTTCCAGGACGTGAGCCGCGTTGGGGGTCCGGACCGGAACTCGGGGGCTGCGACCCACTCAGGGTCGCGCGGCTCGGTGATGTAAAACCACCCCGATTGCCACCCCTTATGCTCTCCACAAAGGAGCCCTTGAGCCATAAGACATTGGGCATCTTGCCCACCATGGCGCCTCCGCACTCTGCCTGGTTGCCGCGCACCACCTTCGGCTTGACATTGAAAGTCTTGAGCCATAGGCTGAAATGGGGGCGGATGCGGAGGAAAGCCTCGCACACGACGATAAACACCGAGATGTTGATGATGAAGTTCGGGGCCAGATCATGGAAATCCAGGCCGTAGTAGAACATGAGTCCCCGGACGAATGGGTGGATAGGAAAGCCCAGTCCGTGGAGGAAGTGGGGAAGGAACACTACCCTCTCATGGGGCCTTGGGGTGGGGAGGAGCTGCCCCTCTTCAGGAAGCCGGTACGCGATGTCGTTAGACAAGTATTCGGCCTTCCTTAGTTTTTTGATGTGTCCCTCCGTGGCGGAGGAAACCATCCACTTGCCTCCCGCTCCGGACATGGCTGGAAAAGGTTGAGGTGGGGAGTGCGGACCTGGGCACTGGAGCTCGAGTGCGCGAAAATGGATAGGCAAAGGAGGAAGAAGGCGTAGGTGAAAAGGTGGATCCTTATCCCCTTATATGGGTGCACGCAACTGCGTGTCCCCACTAGCCTGGTAAAACTCGCTTATCTCCAAGCGCCGTAATCAATGGCACGGTTGGGTTACCCACGCCCGTATTGATGAGAATCCCGGAATAAGGGGACACGATCTCTGCTTCGACGAGACGTGCCAAGGAAACCGCCTCGCATGACACGCTGAGGTGGGACAATAAAACGATTCGAATAAAGGCTTGGCCGTGGTGCGATGTCACACTACGGAATACGTCAGCAGATTAGATTTGTGCAAATATTATTCTCTCTATGGCAATATGTGGAAACTTATTTTGCAGAGCCGGACACTATCTTTGTGTTCAAAATCTTCTATGAAGTACTTAGAGGAGGAACCCGCCTTGCAATGCCGAAGACAATCTGCGCGCCGGACTCGTCGTCATTGAAGCCTGGTTCAGGAGCTACTGAGGGAGTCCTGGATTAGGGGGTGTCCGGATGGCCGGACTATACCTTCAGCCGGACTATACCTTCAGCCGGACTCCTAGACTATGAAGATACAAGATTGAAGACTTCGTCCCATGTCCGGAAGGGACTTTCCTTGGCGTGGAAGGCAAGCTTGGCGATACGGATATATAGATCTCCTACCATTGTAACCGACTTTGTGTAACCCTAACCCTCTTCGGTGTCTATATAAACCAGAGGGTTTTAGTCCGTAGGACAACATACAAAAAAACAATCATACCATAGGCTAGCTTCTAGGGTTTAGCCTCTCCGATCTCGTGGTAGATCTACTCTTGTACTACCCATATCATCAATATTAATCAAGCAGGACGTAGGGTTTTACCTCCATCAGGAGGGCCCGAACCTGGGTAAAACTTCGTGTCCCTTACCTCCTGTTACCATCCGGCCTAGACGCATAGTTCGGGACCCCCTACCCGAGATCCGCCGGTTTTGACACCGACACCCGCCGTGAGCCTCAACACTCATGGGACCGCATACATCGGTATATATTATTTCTAGTAAGTCAGTGGCTCGCTCCATTGTTCCGGAGAACGGAGTCTTAGTCATCTTGCCCATGAGGCATGGTTCGTATCAAATGATTCATAATCAAGTGATTCCAAAAGTCCATCCGCATGGAGTTTCTTCATGCGCTTTTCACCAATATGACCTAAACAACAGTGCAACTAGTATGTTGCACTATCATTATCAACTTTGCATCTTTTGGCATCAATATTATGAATATGTGTATCACTATGATCGAGATTCAATAAACCATTCGCCTTGGGTGTATGACCACAGAAAGTTTTATTCATGTAAACATAATAACAATTATTCTTTGACTTAAATATATAACTGTATTGCAATAAACATGATCCAATCATATTATGCTCAACGCAAATACCAAATAACATTTATTTTAGGTTCAACACTAATCCCAAAGGTAAAGGGAGTGTGCGATGGTGATCTTATCAACCTTGGAATCACTTCCAACACACATCGTCACCTCGCCCTCAACTAGTCTCTGTTCATTTTGTGACTCCTATTTCAAGTTAGTAATCATAGCAACTGAACTAGTATCAAATACCCAGGGGCTACTATGAACACTAGTAAAGTACATATCAATAACATGTATACCATATATACTTTTGTTCACTTTGCCATCCTTCTTATCCGCCAAGTATTTGGGGCAGTTCCGCTTCTAGTGACCATTTCCTTTGCAGTAGAAGCACTCGATTTCTGGCTTGGGTCTAGCTTTGGGCTTCTTCATGGGAGTGGCAACTTGCTTGCCATTCTTTTTGAAGTTCCCTTTCTTTTCCTTACCCTTTTACTTTAAACTGGTGGTCTTCTCAACCATCAACACTTGATGCTTTTCTTGATTTCTACCTTCGCCGATTTCAGCATCATGGAGAGCTCAGGGAATCATTTTTGTCATCCCTTGCATACTATAGTTCATCACGAAGTTCCGGTAACTTGGTGATAGTGACTAGAGAACTCTGTCAATCACTATCTTATCTGGAAGATTAACTCCCACTTGATTCAAGTGATTGTAGTACTCAGACATTCTGAGCACATGCTCACTGGTTGAGCTATTCTCCTCCATCTTGTAGGCAAAATACTTGTCAGAGGTCTCATACCTCTCGACTCGGGCATGAGTATGAAATACCAATTTTAGCTCTTGGAACATCTTATATGCTCCTTGGCATTCAAAATGTTTTTGAAGTCCCGGTCCTAAGCCGTAAAGCATGGAGCAGTAAACTATCAAGTAGTCATCATACCGAGCTTGCCAAACGTTCATAACGTCTGCATTTGCTCCTGCAATAGGTCCATCACCTAGTGGTGCATCAAGGACATAATTCTTCTGCGCAGCAATGAGGATAATCCTTAGATCATGGACCCAGTCCGCATCATTGCTACTATCATCTTTCAATTTATTTTTCTCTAGGAACATATCAAAAATAAAACAGGGGAGCTATACGCGAGCTATTGATCTACAACATAGATACGCAAAAACTATCAAGACTAAGTTCATGATAAATTAAAGTTCAATTAATCATATTACTTAAGAATTCCCACTTAGATAGACATCCCTCTAGTCATCTAAATGATCACGTGATCCATATCAACTAAACCATGTCCGATCATCACGTGATATGGAGTAGTTTTGAATGGTGAACATCAGTATGTTGATCATATCTACTATATGATTCACGTTCGACCTTTCGGTCTCAGTGTTCCGAGGCCATATCTGCATATGCTAGGCTCGTCAAGTTTAAACCGAGTATTCTGCACGTGCAAAACTAGCTTGCACCCGTTGTATGTGAACGTAGAGCTTATCACACCCGATCATCACGTGGTGTCTCGGCACGACGAACTATAGCAACGACGCATACTCAGGGAGAACACTTGTACCTTCAAAATTAGTGAGATATCATCTTATAATGCTACTGCCGTACTAAGCAAAATAAGATGCATAAAGGATAAACATAACATGCAATCAAAATATGTGACATGATATGGCCATCATCATCATGTGCCTTTGATATCCATCTCCAAAGCACCGTCATGATCTCCACTGTCACCGGCTTAACACCTTGATCTCCATCATAGCATCGTTGTCGTCTCGCCAACTGTTGCTTCCACGACTATTGCTACCGCTTAGTAAAGCAATCACATGGCGATTGCATTTCAAACAATAAAGCGACAACCATAAGGCTCCTGCCAGTTGCTGATAACTTTTACAAAACATGATCATCTCATACAATAATTTATATCTCATCACGTCTTGATCATATCACATCACAACATGCCCTGCAAAAACAAGTTAGACGTCCTCTACTTTGTTTTTGCAAGTTTTACGTGGCTGCTACGGGCTTCTAGCAAGAGTCATTCTTACCTACGCATCAAAAGCACAACAATTTTTCTTCAAGTGTGTTGTTTTAACCTTCAACAAGGACCGGCCATAGTCAAACTCGATTCAACTAAAGTTCGAGAAACATACACACGCCAGCCACCTGTGTGCGAAGCACGTCGGTAGAAACAGTCTCATGAACACGGTCATGTAATGTTGGTCTGGGCCGCTTCATCCAACAATACCGCCAAATCAAAATAATACGTTGGTGGTAAGCAGTATGACTATTATCGCCCACAACTCTTTGTGTTCTACTCGTGCATATAACATTTATGTATAGACCTAGCTCTGATACCACTATTGGGGAACGTAGCATGCAATTTCAAAAAATTTACCTATGATCATGCAAGATCTATCCAGGAGATTCATAGCAACGAGACAGGAGAGTGTGTCCACGTACCCTCGTAGATCGAAGGCGGAAGCGTTTAGTAACACAGTTGATGTAGTCGAACATCTTCACGATCCAACCGATCCAAGTACCGAATGTACGGCACCTCCATGTTCAGCACACATTTAGCACGATGACGTCCCTCGAGCTCTTGATCCATTTGAGGACGAGGGAGAGTTCCATCAGCATGACGGCGTGACGACGGTGATGATGATTTTACCGGTGCAGGGCTTCGCCTAAGCACTATGATGATATGATCGAGGTATTAAACTGTGGAGGAGGGCACCGCACATGGCTAAGAGATTGTCTGTTGTGCTTTTGGGTGCCCCCTGCCCACGTATATAAAGGAGGGGGAGGAGGAGGCCGGCCTAGGAGGGGCGCGCGCCATAGGGGAGTTCAACTAGGATTCCCAATCCTAGTTGGAGTCCCCTTCATTTTCCAAAAGAGGGAGAGAAGGAAGGAGGAAGAGAGGGAGAAGGAAAGAGGGGGGCGCCGCCCCCTTCCTAGTCCAATTCAGACTTGCCATGCGGGCGGCTGAAGGAAATATGCCCTGGAGGCAATAATAAAGTTGTTTTTTATATTTCCTTATATCATGATAAATGTTTATTATTCATGCTAGAATTGTATTAACCGGAAACTTAGTACATGTGTGAATACATAGAGAAACAGAGTGTCCCTAGTATGCCTCTACTTGACTAGCTCATTAATCAAAGATGGTTAAGTTTCCTAGCCATGGACATCTGTTGTCATTTGATGAACGGGATCACATCATTATAGAATGATGTGATGGACAAGACCCATCCGTTAGCTTAGCATAATGATCGTTCAGTTTTATTGCTATTGCTTGCTCCATAACTTATACATGTTCCTATGACTATAAGATCGCGCAACTCCCGAATACCGGAGGAACACTTTGTGTGCTATCAAACATCACAACGTAACTGGGTGACTGTAAAGATGCTCTACAGGTGTCTCCGATGGTGTTTGTTGAGTTGGCATAGATCGAGATTAGGATTTGTCACTCCGAGTATCGGATAGGTATCTCTGGGCCCTGTCGGTAATGCACATCACTATAAGCCTTGCAAGCAATGTGACTAATGAGTTAGTTGCGGGATGATGCATTATGGAACGAGTAAAGAGACTTGCCGGTAACGAGAATGAACTAGGTACTGGGATACCGACGATTGAATGTCGGGCAAGTAACATACCGATGACAAAGGGAACAACGTATATCGTTATGCGGTTTGACCGATAAAGATCTTCGTAGAATATGTGGGAGCCAATATGAACATCCAGGCTCCGCTATTGGTTATTGACCAAAGACGTGAGTCGGTCATGTCTACATAGTTTTCAAACCCGTAGGGTCCGCACGCTTAACGTTCGGTGACGATCGGTATTATGAGTTTATGTGTTTTGATGTACCGAAGGTAGTTCGGAGTCCCGGATATGATCACATACATGACGAGGAGTCTTGAAATGGTCAAGACATAATAATTGATATATTGGATGGCTATATTCGGACACCGGAAGTGTTCCAGGTGATTTTGGAGAAAACCGGAATGCGGGAGGGTTAGCGGACCCTCCCCCCCCCCCCCCCCCCCGGGGGGGGGGGGGGGGCCCCCCCCCCCCCCCCCCCCGGGGAAAGTTGGGCCTTCATGGGCCATAGGGAAGACGGGAGGCAGCCCACAAGGGGCAGCCGCACACCCTCCCTATAGGGAGTCCGAATTGGACTAGGGAAGGGGGCGCGTGCCCCCTTTCCTTCTCCTCTTCCTCTCCCTTCCTTCCCTTTCTCCTCCTAGTAGGACTAGGAAATGAGGAATCCTCCTCCTTCTAGGAGCAGGATTCCTCGTCCCTAGGCGTGCCACTAGGGCTGGCCGGCCTCCTCCCTTTCTCCTTTATATATGGGGGCAGGGGGCAACCTAGGACACACAAGTTGATTGTTTCCAGCCGTGTGCGGTGCCCCCCTCCACCATAATCCACCTCGGTCATATCGTAGCAGTGCTTAGGCGAAGCCCTGTTCCGATAGCATCATCATCACCGTCATCACACCGTCGTGCTGACGAATCTCTCCCATGACACTCTGCTGGATCGTGAGTCCGTGGGACGTCACCGAGCCGAACATGTGCAGATCGCGGAGGTGTCATACTTTCGGTACTAGGATCTGTCGATCGTGAAGACGTACGACTACATCAACCGTGTTGTCATAACGCTTCCGCTTACGGTCTACGAGTGTACGTGGACAAAACTCTCCCCTCTTGTTGTTATGCATCACCATGATCTTGCATGTGCGTAGGATTTTTTTTGAAATTACTGCGTTCCCCAACAGTGGCATCCGAGCCAGGTCTATGCATAGATGTTATATGCACGAGTAGTACACAAGGGAGTTGTGGGCGTGGGTATATACATATTGCTTGCCATCACTAGTTGATTATTGATTCAGCGGTATTGTTGGATGAAGCGGCTTAGACTGACATTACGCGTACGCTTACGCGAGACTGGTTCTACCGACGTGCTTCGCACACAGGTGGCTAGTGGGTGTCAGTTTCTCCAACTTTAGTTGAATCGGATTCAATGAACAGGGTTCTTTCTGAAGATCAAAAAGCAATCACTATACCGCGTTGTGGTTTTTGATGCGTAGGTAAGAACGGTTCTTGCTCAGCCCGTAGCAGCCACGTAAAACTTGCAATAACAAAGTAGAGGACGTCTAACTTGTTTTTGCAGGGCATGTTGTGATGTGATATGGTCAAGACATGATGCTAAATTTTTGTATGAGATGATCATGTTTTGTTAAAGTTATCGGCAATTGGCAGTAGCCTTATGGTTGTCTCTTTATTGCATAAGATGCAAGCGCCATATACTTGCTTTACTTTATCGCTATACGATAGCAATAGTCGCAAAAGAAATAGTTGGTGAGACGACCATGTGACGACACATTGATAGCGATCAAGATGATGGAGATCATGGTGTCATGCCGGTGATGATGGAGATCATGACGGTACTTTGGAGATGGAGATCAAAGGCACAATATGATGATGGACATATCATGTCACATATTTTGATTGCATGTGATGTTTATCTTTTATGCATCTTATTTTGCTTAGTGCGTCAGTAGCATTATAAGACGATCCCTCACTAAATTTCAAGGTATAAGTGTTCTCCGTGAGTATGCACCATTGCGACAGTTCTTCGTGCTGAGACATCACGTGATGATCGGACATGGTTTAGTTGATATGGATCATGTGATCACTTAGATGATTAGAGGGATGTCTATCTAAGTGGGAGTACTTAAGTAATATGATTAATTACTTAAATTTATCATGCACTTTGTCCTGATAGTATTTGCATATCTATGTTGTAGATCAATTGCTCGCGTATAGCTTCCCCGATTTATTTATGATATGTTCCTAGAGAAAACTATGTTGAAAGATGTTAGTAGCAATGATGCGGACTAGCTCCATGATCTGAGGATTATCCTCATTGCTGCACAGAAGAATTATGTCCTTGATGCACCACTAGGTGACGGACCTATTGCAGGAGCAGATGCAGACGTTATGAATGTTTGGCAAGCTCGCTATGATGACTACTTGACAGTTTAGTGCACCATGCTTTACGGCTTAGAACCGGGACTTCAAAAACATTCTGAACGCCGTGGAGCATATAAGATGTTCCTGAAGGAAATATGCCCTGGAGGCAATAATAAAGTTGTTATTTATATTTCCTTATATCATGATAAATGTTTATTATTCATGCTAGAATTGTATTAACCGGAAACTTAGTACATGTGTGAATACATAGACAAACAGAGTGTCCCTAGCATGCCTCTACTTGACTAGCTCGTTAATCAAAGATGGTTAAGTTTACTAACCATGGACATGTGTTGTCATTTGATGAACGGGATCACATCATTAGAGAATGATGTGATGGACAAGACCCATCCGTTAGCTTAGCATAATGATCGTTCAGTTTTATTGCTACTGCTTTCTTCATGACTTATACATGTTCCTCTGACTATGAGATTATGCAACTCCCGAATACCGGAGGAACACCTTGTGTTCTATCAAACATTACAATGTAACTAGGTGATTATAAAGATGCTCTACAGGTGTCTCCGATGGTGTTTGCTGAGTTCACATAGATCGAGAATAGGATTTGTCACTCCGTGTATCGGAGAGGTATCTCTGGGCCCTCTCGGTAATGCACATCACTATAAGCCTTGCAAACAATGTGATTAATGAGTTAGTTGCGTGATGTTGCATTACGGAACGAGTAAAGAGACTTGCCAGTGACGAGATTGAACTAGGTATGATGATACCGACGATCGAATCTCGGGCAAATAACATACCGATGACAAAGGGAACAACGTATGCTGTTATGCGGTTTGACCGATAAAGATCTTCGTAGAATATGTATGAACCAATATGAGCATCCAGGTTCCGCTATTGCTTATTGACCAGAGATGAGTCTCGGTCATGTCTACATAGTTCTCGAACCCGTAGGGTTTGCACGCTTAACGTTCGATGACGATATGTATTGTGAGTTATGTGATTTGATGTACCGAAGTTTGTTCGGAGTCCCGGATGTGATCATGGGCATGACGAGGAGTCTCGAAATGTTTTAGTTGATATGGATCACGTGATCGCTTAGATGATATGGATCACCATTGAAAACTACTCCATCTCACGTGATGATCGGACATGGTTTAGTTGATATGGATCACGTGATCACTTAGATGATTAGAGGGAAGTCTATCTAAGTGGGAGTTCTTAAGTAATATGATTAATTGAACTTTACATTTATCATGAACTTAGTCCTGGTAGTATTAGAATATCTATGTTGTAGATCAATAGCTCGCGTTTAGCTCCCCAATTTTATTTTTGATATGTTCCTAGAGAAAACTAAGTTGAAAGATGTTAGTAGAAATGATGCGGATTGGATCCGTGATCTGAGGATTATCCTCATTGCTGCACAGAAGAATTATGTCCTTGATGCACCGCTAGGTGATAGACTGATTGCAGGAGCAGATGCACACGTTATGAACGTTTGGCAAGCTCGATATGATGACTACTTGATAGTTTAGTGCATCATGCTTTACGGCTTAGAATCGGGGCTTCAAAGATGTTTTGAACGCCATAGAGCATATGAGATGTTCCAAGAGTTGAGATTAGTATTTCAGACTCATGCCCATGTCGAAAGGTATGAGACCTTTGACAAGCACTTTGCCTACAAGATGGAGGAGAATAGCTCAGCTAGTGAGCATGTGCTCAGAATGTCTGAGTACTACAATCACTTGAATCAAGTGGGAGTTAATCTTCCAGATAAGATAGTGATTCTCTGTCACTATTGATACGTCTCCAACGTATCTATAATTTTTGATTGTTCCATGCTATTATATTATCTGTTTTGGATGTTTATGGGCTTTATTATGCACTTTTATATTATGTTTGGGACTAACCTATTAACCTAGAGCCCAGTGCCAGTTTCTGTTTTTCCTTGTTTTAGAGTATCGCAGAAAAGGAAAATCAAACGGAGTCCAATTGACCTGAAACTTCACGGAACTTATTTTTGGACCAGAAGAAGCCCACAGAGTATCGGAGTTGGACCAGGAGAGTCCGGGGCTGCCCACGAGGGTGGGGGCGCGCCCACCCCCTGGGCGCGCCCCCCTGCCTCGTGGATAGCCCGGAGGTCCACCGACATACTTCTTCCTCCCATATATACCTATATACCCTAAAAACTTCAGGGAGCACAATAGATCGGGAGTTCCACCGCCAGAAGCCTCCGTAGACACCAAAAACCAATCTAGACCCGTTCTGGCACCCTGCTGGAGTGGGAATCCCTCTCCGGTGGCCATCTTCATCATCCCGGTGCTCTCCATGACGAGGAGGGAGTAGTTCTCCCTCGGGGCTGAGGGTATGTACCAGTAGCTATGTGTTTGATCTCTCTCTCTCTCTTGTGTTCTTGAGGTGATACGATCTTGATGTATCGTGAGCTTTGCTATTATAGTTGGATGTTATGATGTTTCTCCCCCTCTACTCTCTTGTAATGGATTGAGTTTTCCCTTTGAAGTTATCTTATCGGATTGAGTCTTTAAGGATTTGAGAACACTTGATGTATGTCTTGCGTGGGATACCCGTGGTGACAATGGGGTATTCTATTGATCCACTTGATTTATGTTTTGGTGATCAACTTGCGGGTTCCGCCCATGAACCTATGCATAGGGTTTGGCACACGTTTTCGTCTTGACTCTCCGGTAGAAACTTTGGGGAACTCTTTGAGGTTCTATGTGTTGGTTCAATAGATGAATCTGAGATTGTGTGATGCATATCGTATAATCATACCCACAGATACTTGAGGTGACATTGGAGTATCTAGGTGACATTAGGGTTTTGGTTGAGTTGTGTCTTAAGGTGTTATTCTAGTACGAACTCTTGAATAGATCGATCCGAACGAATAACTTTGAGGTGGTTTCGTACCCTATCATAATCTCTTCGTTTGTTCTCCGCTATTAGTGACTTTGGAGTGACTCCTTGTTGCATGTTGAGGGATAGTTATATGATCCAATTATGTTATCATTGTTGAGAGAACTTGCACTAGTGAAAGTATGAACCCTAGGCCTTGTTTCAAGGCATTGCAATACCGTTTGTGCTCAGTTTTACCATTAGTTACCTTGCTGTTTTTATATTTTCAGATTACATAAACCTTTATCTACCATCCATATACCACTTGTATCACCATCTCTTCGCCGAACTAGTGCACCTATACAATTTACCATTGTATTGGGTGTGTTGGGTACACAAGAGACTCTTTGTTATTTGGTTGCAGGGTGGCTTGAGAGAGACCATCTTCATCCTATGCCTCCTACGGATTGATAAACCTTAGGTCATCCACTTGAGGGAAATTTGCTACTGTCCTACTAACGTCTGCACTTGGAGGCCCAACAACGTCTACAAGAATAAGGTTGTGTAGTAGACATCAACTATTGATAACCCACAAGTATAGGGGATCGCAACAACTTTCGAGGGTAGAGTATTCAACCCAAATTTATTGATTCGACACAAGGGGAGTCAAAGAATATTCTCAAGTATTAGCAGCTGAGTTGTCAATTCAACCACACCTCGAAACTTTGTATCTGCAGCAAAGTGTTTAGTAGCAAAGTAATATGATAGTGATGGTAACGGTAACAAAAGAGTAATGAAAGCAAAGTAATGTTTTTGGTATTCTGTAGTGATTGTAACAATAGCAACGGGAAAATAAATAAGTGTAAACCAGTATATGGAAAGCTCGTAGGCATTGGATCAATGATGGATAATTATGCCGGATGCGGTTCATCATGTAACAATCATAACATAGGGTGACACAGAACTAGCTCCAGTTCGTCAATGTAATGTAGGCATGTATTCCGAATATAGTCATACGTGCTTATGGAAAAGAACTTGCATGACATCTTTTGTCCTACCCTCCTGTGGCAGCGGGGTCCTAATGGAAACTAAGGGATATTAAGACCTCCTATTAATAGAGAACCGGAACAAAGCATTAGCACATTGTGAATACATGAACTCCTCAAACTACGGTCATCACTGGTAAGTATCTCGATTATTGTCAGTTCGGGGTTAACGGATCATAACACATAATAGGTGACTGTAGACTTGCAAGATAGGATCTAGAACTCTCATATATTGATGAAAACATAATAGGTTCAGATCTGAAATCATGGCACTCGGGCCCTAGTGACAAGCATTAAGCATAGCAAAGTCATAGCAACATCAATCTCAGAACATAGTGGATACTAGGGATCAAACCCTAACAAAACTAACTCGATTACATGGTGAATCTCATCCAACCCATCACCGTCCAGCAAGCCTACGATGGAATTACTCACGCACGGCGGTGAGCATCATGAAATTGGTGATGGAGGATGGTTGATGATGACGACGGCGATGAATCCCCCTCTCCGGAGCCCCGAACAGACTCCAGATCAGCCCTCCCGAGAGGCTTTAGGGCTTGGCGGCGGCTCCGTATCGTAAAACGCGATGATTTCTTCTCTCCTATTTTTTTCTCCCCGAAAGCAGTTATATAGAGTTGGAGTTGGAGTTGGGAGGTCTCCAGGGGGCCCACGAGGTAGGGGGCGCGCCCCCCACCCTCGTGAGAAGGGTGTGGGCCCCCTGGTCTTCATCTTTGGCGAGGATTTTTTTATTATTTATTGTAAGATATTCCGTGGAGTTTGGGGTCATTCTGAGAACTTTTGTTTTCTACACATAAAACAACATCATGGCAATTCTGCTGAAAACAGCGTCAGTCCGGGTTAGTTCCATTCAAATCATACAAGTTAGAGTCCAAAACAAGGGCAAAAGTGTTTGGAAAAGTAGATACGTTGGAGACGTATCAACTCCCCCAAGCTTAAACCCTTGCTTGTCCTCAAGCAATTCAGTTGACAAACTGAAAGAAATAAAGAAAAACTTTTACAAACTCTATTTGCTCTTGTTGTTGTAAATATGTCAAGCTAGCATTCAAGTTTTCAGCAAAGATTATAACTAACCACATTTGCAATAATTCTCAGGTCTCATGTTTACTCATATCAATAGCATAATCAACTAGCGAGCCATAATAATAAAAATCGGATGACAACACTTTCTCAAAACAATCATAATATGATATAACAAGATGGTATCTCGCTAGCCCTTTCTGAGACAGCAAAACATAAATGCAGAGCACCTTTAAAGATCAAGGACTGACTATACATTGTAATTCATGGTAAAGAGATCCAATCATAGTCACACCCAATATAAATTAACAGTAATGAATGCAAATGACAGCGGTGCTCTCCAACTGGTGCTTTTTAATAAGAGGGTGATGACTCAACATAAAAGTAAATAGATAGGCCCTTCGCAGAGGGAAGCAGGGATTTGTGTAGGTGCCAGAGCTCGGTTTTGAAATATAGGTAAATAACATTTTGAGGGGCATACTTTCATTGTCAACATAACAACCAAGAGATGGCGATATCTTCCATGCTACACACATTATAGGCGGTTCCCAAATAGAATGGTAAAGTTTATACTCCCCCTCCACCAACAAACATCAATCCATGGCTTGCTCAAAACAACGAGTGCCTCCAACATATATCAGGTCCTAGGGGGAGTTTTGTTTGCAATTATTTTGATTTAGTTTGCATAAAGCCTGGGACTGGGCATCCCGGTGACCAGCCCTTTATCTCGTGAGTGAGGAGCGGAGTCCACTCCTCTTGAGAATAACCCGTCTAACATGGAATATACAGACAGCCCTAGTTGATACATGAGCTATTCGAGCATACAAAACAGGATAATTATTTGAAGGTTTAGAGTTTGGCACATACAAATTTACTTGGAACGGCAGGTAGATACCGCATATAGGAAGGTATAGTGGACTCATCTGGAATAACTTTGGGGTTTTAAGGGATTTGATGCACAAGCAGTATTCCCGCTTAGTATAGGTGAATGCTAGCAAAAGACTGGGAAGCGACCAGCTAGAGAGCGACAACAGTCATGTACATGCATTAAAATTAATAAACATTGGATGCAAGCATGAGTAGGATATAATCCACCATGAACATAAATATCGTGAAGGCTATGTTGATTTGTTTCAACTACATGCGTGAACATGTGCCAAGTCAAGTCACTTAAATCATTCCGAGGAGGATACCACCCTATCATACCACATCATAACCATTTTAATAGCATGTTGGCACACAAGGTAAACCATTATAACTCATAGCTAATCAAGCATGGCACAATCAACTATGATCTCTAATTGTCATTGCAAACATGTTTATTCATAACAAGCTGAATCAAGAACGATGAACTCATCATATTTACAAAAACAAAAGAGGTCGAGTTCGTACCAGCTTTTCTCATCTCAGTCAGTCCATCATATATCATCATAATTGCCTTTCACTTGCACGACCGTACGATGTGAATAATAATAAGAGTGCACGTGCATTAGACTAAGCTGGAATCTGCGAGCATTCAATAAACAGGAGAAGACAAAGCAATATGGACTCTTTTGTCAGGTAAACAATAATGCATATAAGAGCCATTTCAACAATTTAATCATGGTCTTCTCCTACTGACCCCCAAAGAAAGAAAAGAAATAAAACTATTTACACGGGAAAGCTCCCAACAAGCAAAAGAAGAACAAGAAATATTTTTGGGTTTTCTTTTTAATTACTGCTACATCATGGTAAGTAAACTGATTAGAAGCTACAACTAATTTTTTGGTTTTTCTTAAGGTTTATTAAACACACAAGAAGAAAGCATAAAAAGGAAAATAAACTAGCATGGATGATACAATGAAAAAGTATGAGCACCGACATCTAGCAATGAGTGTGTGTGAACATAAATGTAATGTCGGTGAGACATACGTACTCCCCCAAGCTTAGGCTTTTGGCCTAAGTTGGTCTATGGCCACGGCTGGCCTGGCGGATATCCATAATAATAGTTGGGGTCATACTGCGATGCAGCGGCTATCACCTCCTGAGCTGCAGTGTGGCGACAAGCGGCCTCCGCTCTCCTCCCGTACTCATCTGCCTCCTCTCTGGTAATGGTATATCCTCCTCTTGCCTGATAATCAAAGAAAGCAGGAGCAGGGAGAGTAATATGGACGGCACGGCGTCTGTCAAAGATTAGTCGGTACTGGAGAGGCGATTCGTTTCTCTCGACAAAATGGTGGGAAACCACTGAATCAAAATCTAAATAAGCAGGAGGCAACTCCATGTCTCCTTCATGAACGTCTATCTCAAGAAATTTTGCTAAGCGGGTTGCATAAATTCCTCCAAAGAAATCTCCATTATGTCTATTATGATGCAACCTACGAGCTACAATGGCTCCCATATGATAAGATTGGTCTCCTGACACAGCACTCCTAAGAATGCTAAGGTCAGGGACACACATGTGACATGCTTCATCCTTAGCATTTATGCACCTACCTATGAAGAGAGCAAAATAATGTACAGTAGGAAAGTGAATGCTCCCTATGGTAGCTTGCGCTATATCTCTAGATTCCCCTACAGTTATACTAGCAAGAAAGTTTCTAAATTCAGATTTAGGGGGATCCCTAACACTACCCCATTGTGGAAGTTTGCAAGCAAAAGTGAAATCCTCTAAGTCCATGGTATAAGATTTGTCATAAAGATCAAACATGATTGAAGGAGAATTACGCGAAGATGAATACTCAAACCTCCTCACAAAAGAGCTTGTGAGCTCATGATACTGGGGGCATTTGTCTGCCTCAAAGTCCTCAAGACCGGCATTATGCAAATATGCGTTAAATTCTTCTTTAATTCCTGCACGATCCATAAAATTTTCAGAAGGCCACTCACAAGGACGCACTGGAGCGTCTCTTGGTGGCTCTTCGTCAGCGTCACGCATTGCAAGCCTGGGTCCTTGCTTCCTTGAAGAACCACCTTGGAACATTTTCCTAAACATATTTCTTCCTCTGAAAAATTCTGAAATTTTTAGTAACTTCAAAATAAAAGTAAACCAAACTCAATAATATTGATAGCAACTACTCCTACAAGTGGCTAGGGCCTATATCATGCATCAATACTACTTTTGGCCATATAAATTTGACATGCAAGCTCAAGAACAGGGTCACCTAAGCAGCAAAAATTTGCAATGAATAAAGCACTAGAACAAAAACTAATTGGACCAATGGAGGAGTCACATACCAAGGAGCAATCTCCCCAAGCAGTTTTGTGAGAGGTGCTTTGAGCAAGGAGATCGAAAATGGCAGCAAAGTGAGCTTGGACTCGGGTTTGAGTTGGTTTTTCGTGTTTGGGGGAGGAAGATGAAGAGGATGGGTGCATGAATAAGTGGAGGAGGGCCACCGTGGGCCCACGAGGCAGGGGGGCGCGCCCTCCACCCTCGTGGCAAGGTGGTTGGCCCCCCTGGTGTGTTCTTTGTTCCATAAATCCTCAAATATTCTATAAAAAATCATATTTAATTTTCAGGGCATTTGGAGAACTTTTATTTTCGAGGTATTTTTACATTGCACGGATAATCAGATAACAGACAGAAAATTATTTATTTTTACTTTATTTTAACTAAATAACAGAAAGTATAGAGAGGGTATAGAAGGTTGTGCTTCTAGTTTCATCCATCTCATGATCATCAAAAGGAATCCACTAACAAGGTTGATCAAGTCTTGTTAACAAACTCATTCCGATTAACATGAAACCGGGGAAATTTCAAATAACACTAGGTTACCTCAACGGGGATATGCACATCCCCAATAATAAGTATATCATATTTCTTCTTGACAGTGGGAAGAGGAAATTCAAAACCTCCAAATATAATCGATGGAATTTTTCTGATAGAATTGATACTATGAACTTGAGGTTGTTTCCTCGGAAAGTGTACCGTATGCTCATTACCATTAACATGAAAAGTGACATTGCCTTTAGTGCAATCAATAACAGCCCCTGCAGTATTCAAATAGGGTCTTCCAAGAATAATAAACATACTATCGTCCTCGGGAATATCAAGAATAACAAAGTCCGTTAAAATAGTAACGTTTGCAACCACAGCAGGCACATCCTCACAAATACCGACAGGTATAGCAGTTGATTTATCAGCCATTTGTAAAGATATTTCAGTAGGTGTCAACTTATTCAAATCAAGTCTACGATATAAAGAGAGAGAGGCATAACACTAACACCGGCTCCAATATCACATAAAGCAGTTTTAACATAGTTTCTTTTAATGGAGCATGGTATATTAGGTACTCCTAGATCTCCAAGTTTATTTGGTATTCCACCCTTAAAATTATAATTAGCAAGCATGGTGGAAATTTCAGCTTCCGGTATCTTTCTTTTATTTGTAATAATATCTTTCATGTACTTAGCATAAGGATTGGTTTTGAGTATATCAGTTAATCGCATACGCAAAAAGATAGGTCTAATCATTTCAGCAAAGCGCTCAAAATCCTCATCATCCTTTTTCTTGGATGGTTTGGGAGGAAAGGCATGGGTTTCTGAACCCAAGGCTCTCTTTCTTTACCATGTTTCCTAGCAACAAAGTCTTTCTTATCATAACATTGATTCTTTGATTGTGGGTTATCAAGATCAACAACAGGTTCAATTTCTACATCATTATCATTACTAGGTTGAGCATCATTATGAACATCATCATTAACATTTTCATTAGGTTCATGTTCATTACCAGATTGTGTTTCAGCATTAGACATAGAGATATCATTTGGATTATCAGGTGGTTCAGCAATAGGTTCACTAGAAGCTTGCACAGTTCTATCATTTTTCTTTTTCTTCCTTTTAGAAGAACTAGGTGCATCAATTTTATTTCTCTGAGAATCTTGCTCAATTCTCTTAGGGTGGCCTTCAGGATACAAATGTTCCTGAGTCATTCTACCAGTTCTAGTAGCCACTTTAACAGCATAATCATTTTTCTTACTATTCATCTCATTGAGAAATTCTTTTTGAGCTTTAAGTACTTGTTCTACTTGAGTGATAACCATAGAAGCATGTTTGCTAACAAGTTTAAGTTCACCTCTAATATTAGCCATATAATCACCCAAGTATTTAATCATATCACCATCTTGTTTTAATTGTCTACCAAAATAAGCATTGAAGTCTTCTTGCTTAAACATAAAATTATCAAACTCATCCAAGCATTGACTAGCAATTTTAGTAGGAGGGATTTCAGCTTTATCATATCTATAGAGAGAATTTACCTTTACTACCTGTGTAGGGTTATCGAGGTCTGGAGGTTCTTCAATAAATAAAGGATTAAGATCATATGTTTCTTCAACAGGCGGTAAATTAAGACCATGTATTTCTTCAATAGGAGGTAAATTCTTAACATCTTCAGCTTTAATACCTTTTTCTTTCATAGATTTCTTTGCCTCTTGCATATCTTCAGGACTGAGAAATAGAATACCTCTCTTCTTCGGTGTTGGTTTAGGAATAGGATCATTAATTGGAGCAGGAGCTGGCTCAGGAGGTGCCCAATTATTTTCATTTGTCAACATATTATTCAATAAGATTTCAGCTTCATCCGGTGTTCTTTCCCTGAAAAGAGAACCATCACAACTATCCAGGTAATCTCTGGAAGCATCGGTTAGTCCATTGTAAAAGATATCAAGTATTTTATTTTTCTTAAGAGGATGATCAGGCAAAGCATTAAGTAACTTGAGAAGCCTCCCCCAAGCTTGTGGGAGACTCTCTTCTTTAATTTGCACAAAGTTGTATATTTCCTTTAAAGCAGCTTGTTTCTTATGAGCAGGGAAATATTTAGCAAAGAAGTAGTAAATCATATCCTGGGGACTACGCACACAACTAGGATCGAGAGAATTAAACCATATCTTAGCATCACCCTTTAATGAGAACGGAAATATTTTAAGGATATAAAAGTAGCGAGATCTCTCATCATTAGTGAACAGGGTAGCTATATCATTTAATTTAGTAAGATGTGCCACAACAGTTTCATATTCATAGCCATGAAAAGGATCAGATTCAACCAAAGTAATTATATCAGGATCAACAGATAATTCATAATCCTTATCAGCAACACAGATAGGTGAAGTAGCAAAAGCAGGGTCAGGTCTCATCCTAGCATTTAGAGATTGCTTATTCCATTTAGCTAATAACCTTTTGAGTTCATATCTATCTTTGCAAGCTACAATAGCTAAAGAAGCATCTTGATCAAATAAATAACCCTCAGGAATAACAAGTGATTCTTCATCATCACTTTCATCTTCATAATCAGATTCAATATTTTCAATCTCTCTAGCCTTAGCAAGTCGTTCCTCGAGAAACTCACTAAGTGGCATAGTACTATCAAGCATAGAGGCAGTTTCATCATAAGTATCATGTATAGCAGAAGTGGCATCATCAATAACATGCGACATATCAGAACGAATAGCAGAAGAAGATTTAGGTGTCACAAGCTTACTCATAACAGAAGGTGAATCAAGTGCAGAGCTAGATGGCAATTCCTTACCTCCCCTCATAGTTGAGGGATAAATTGTTGTCTTAGCGTCTTTCAAATTCTTCATAGTGTCCAGCAGATATAAATCCCAAGTGACTCAAAGAATAGAGCTATGCTCCCCGGCAACGGCGCCAGAAATTAGTCTTGATAACCCACAAGTATAGGGGATCGCAACAGCTTTCGAGGGTAGAGTATTCAACCCAAATTTATTGATTCGACACAAGGGGAGCCAAAGAATATTCTCAAGTATTAGCAGCTGAGTTTTCAATTCAACCACACCTGGAAACTTTGTATCTGCAGCAAAGTGTTTAGTAGCAAAGTAATATGATAGTGATGGTAACGGTAACAAAAGAGTAATGAAAGCAAAGTAATGTTTTTGGTATTTTGTAGTGATTGTAACAATAGCAACGGGAAAGTAAATAAGCGTAAACCAGTATATGGAAAGCTCGTAGGCATTGGATCAATGATGGATAATTATGTCGGATGTGGTTCATCATGTAACAATCATAACATAGGGCGACACAGAACTAGCTCCAGTTCGTCAATGTAATGTAGGCATGTATTCCGAATATAGTCATACGTGCTTATGGAAAAGAACTTGCATGACATCTTTTGTCCTACCCTCCCGTGGCAGCGGGGTCCTAATGGAAACTAAGGGATATTAAGGCCTCCTTTTAATAGAGAACCGGAACAAAGCATTAGCACATAGTGAATACATGAACTCCTTAAACTACGGTCATCACCTGTAAGTATCCCGATTATTGTCACTTCGGGTATAATGGATCATAACACATAATAGGTGAGTATAGACTTGCAAGATAGGATCTAGAACTCTCATATATTGATGAAAACATAATAGGTTCAGATCTGAAATCATGGCACTCGGGCCCTAGTGACAAGTATTAAGCATAGCAAAGTCATAGCAACATCAATCTCGGAACATAGTGGATACTAGGGATCAAACCCTAACAAAACTAACTCGATTACATGGTGAATCTCATCCAACCCATCACCGTCCAGCAAGCCTACGATGGAATTACTCACGCACGGCGGTGAGCATCATGAAATTGGTGATGGAGGATGGTTGATGATGATGACGGCGACGAATCCCCCTCTCCGGAGCCTCGAACGGACTCCAGATCAGCCCTCCCGAGAGGTTTTAGGGCTTGGCGGCGGCTCCGTATCATAAAACGCGATGATTTCTTCTCTCCTATTTTTTTCTCCCCGAAAGCAGTTATATAGAGTTGGAGTTGGAGTCGGGAGGTCTCTAGGGGGCCCACGAGGTAGGGGGCGCGCCCTAGGGGGGGGGCGCCCCCACCCTCGTGAGAAGGGTGTGGGCCCCCTGGTCTTCATCTTTGGCGAGGATTTTTTATTATTTATTGTAAGATATTCCATGGAGTTTCAGGTCATTCCGAGAACTTCTGTTTTCTGCACATAAAACAACATCATGGCAATTCTGCTGAAAACAGCGTCAGTCCGGGTTAGTTCCATTCAAATCATACAAGTTAGAGTCCACAACAAGGGCAAAAGTGTTTGGAAAAGTAGATACATTGGAGACGTATCAACTATCACCAAGTTACTAGAACTTCGTGATGAACTATAATATGCAAGGGATAACAGAAACAATTCCCAAGCTCTTCGTGATGCTAAAATCGACGAAGGTAGAAATCAAGAAAAGCATCAAGTGTTAATGGTTGACAAGACCACTAGTTTCAAGAAAAGGGCAAAGGAAAGAAGGGGAACTTCAAGAAGAACGACAAGCAAGTTGCTACTCAAGTGAAGAAGCCCAAGTCTGGGACTAAGCCTGAGACTAAGTGCTTCCATTGCAAAGGGACTGGTCACTGGAAGCAGAACTGCCCCAAGTATTTGGGGGATAAGGAGGATGGCAAAGTGAACAAAGGTATATTTGATATGCATGTTATTGATGTGTACTTTACTAGTGTTTATAGCAACCCCTCAGTATTTGATACTAGTTCAGTTGCTAAGATTAGTAACTCGAAACGGGAGTTGCAGAATGAACAGAGACTAGTTAAGGGTGAAGTGACGATGTGTGTTGGAAGTGGTTCCAAGATTGATATGATCATCATCGCACAATCCCTATACTTTCGGGATTAGTATTGAACCTAAATAAATGTTATTTGGTGTTTGCGTTCAGAATGAATATGATTTGATCATGTTTATTACAATACGGTTATTCATTTAAAGTCAGAGAATAATTGTTGTTCTGTTTAGATGAATAAAACCTTCAATGGTCATACACCCAAGGTGAATGGTTTATTGAATCTCGATCGTAGTGATACACATATTCATAATATTGATGCCAAAAGATGCAAAGTTAATAATGATAGTGCAACTTATTTGTGGCACTGTCGTTTAGGTCATATTGGTGTAAAGCGCATGAAGAAAATACATGCTGATGGGCTTTTGGAATCACTTGATTATGAATCAGTTGATGCTTGCGAACCATGCCTCATGGGCAAGATGACTAAGACTCCGTTCTCTGGAACAATGGAGCGAGCAATAGACTTGTTGGAAATAATACATACTGATGTATGTAGTCCGATGAGTGTTGAGGCTCGTGGCAGGTATCGTTATTTTCTGACCTTCACAGATGATTTGAGCAGATATGGGTATATCTTCTTGATGAAATATAAATCTGAAACATTTGAAAAGTTCAAATAATTTCAGAGTGAATTGGAAAATCATCATAACAAGAAAATAAAGTTTCTACGATCTGATCGTGGAGGAGAACATTTGAGTTATGAGTTTGGTCTTCATTTGAAACAATGTGGAATAGTTTTGCAACTCATGCCACCTGGAACACCACAACATAATTGTGTGTCTAAGCGTTGTAATCGTACTTTATTGGATATGGTGCGATCTATGATGTCTCTTACCGATTTACCACTATCGTTTTGGGGTTATGCATTAGAGACAGCTGCATTCACGTTAAATAGGGCACCATCTAAATCCGTCGAGATGACACCGTATGAACTATGGTTTGGCAAGAAACCAAAGCTGTTGTTTCTTAAAGTTTGGGGTTGCGATGCTTATGTGAAAAGTTTCAAACTGATAAGCTCGAACCCAAATCAGAGTAGTGCGTCTTCACAGGATACCCAAAACAAACTGTTGGGTACACCTTCTATCACAGATCCAAAGGCAAGATATTTTGTTGCTAAGAATGGATCCTTTCTAGAGAAGGAGTTTCTCTCGAAAGAAGTGAGTGGGAGGAAAGTAGAACTTATGAGGTAATTGTACCTTTTCCCAAATTGGAAAGCAGTTGATCATAGAAATCAGTTCTAGTGATTCCTACACCAATTAGTGAGGAAGCTAATGATGATGATCATGAAACTTCAGATCAAGTTACTACCGAACCTCGCAGGTCAACCAGAGTACGGTCCACACCAGAGTGGTACGGTAATCCTGTTCTGGAAGTCATGTTACTAGACCATGAGAACCTACGAACTACGAGGAAGCGATGATGAGCCCAGATTCCGCAAAATGTCTTGAGGCCATGAAATCTGAGATGGGATCCATGTATGAGAACAAAGTATGGACTTTATTGACTTGCCCGATGATCTGTGAGTCATTGAGAATAAATGGATCTTCAAGAGGAAGACGGACGCTGATAGTAGTGTTACTATCTACAAAGCTCGAATTGTCGATAAAATGTTTCCGACAAGTTCAAGGTGTTGACTACGATGAGATTTTCTCACTCGTATCGATGCTTATAAGTCTGTCTGAATCATGTTAGCAGTTGCCACATTTCATGAAATCTGGCAAATGGATGTCAAAACTGCATTCCTTAATGGATTTTTTAAAGAAGAGTTGTATATGATCCAACCAGAAGGTTTTGTCGATCCTAAAGGTGCTAACAAAGTGAGCAAGCTCCAGCGATCCATCTATGGACTGGTGCAAGCATCTCAGAGTTGGAATATATGTTTTGATAAAGTGATCAAAGCATAATGTTTTATACAGACTTGTCGTGAAGCCTGTATTTACAAGAAAGTGAGTGGGAGCACTACAACATTTCTGATAAGTATATGTGAATGACATATTGTTGATTGGAAATAATGTAGAATTTTCTGGAAAGCATAAAGGAATGTTTGAAAGGAGATTTTCAAAAAAAGACCTCGGTGAAGCTACTTACATATTGAGCATCAAGATCTACAGAGATAGATCAAGACGCTTGGTATATTTTCAATGAGTACATACCATGACAATATTTTGAAGTAGTTCAAAAATGGAACAGTCAAAGAAGGAGTTCTTGCCTGTGTTGCAAGGTATGAAGTTGAGTAAAGACTCAAAACCCGACCCCGGCAGAAAATAGAAAGAGAATGAAAAGTCATTCCCTATGCCTTAGTCATAGGTTCTATAAAGTATGCTATGTTGTATACCAGACCTATTGTGTACCTCACCACGAGTATGGCAAGAGGGTACAATAGTGATCCAGGATTGGATCACTGGACAGCGGTCAAAAATATCCTTAGTGGAATAAGGAAATGTTTCTCAGTTATGGAGGTGACAAAGAGTTCGTCATAAAGAGTTACGTCGATGCAAGCCTTGACACAGATCTGGATGACTCTAAGTATCGATCTAGATACATATTGAAAGTGGGAGCAATTAGCTAGAGTAGCTCCGTGCAAAGCATTGTAGACATAGAAAATTTGCAAAATACAGACAGCTCTGAATGTGGCAGACCCGTTGACTAAATTTCTCTCACAAGCAAAACATGATCACTCTTTGGGCGTTAATCACATAGCAATGTGAACTAGATTATTGACTCTAGTAAACCCTTTGGGTGTTAGTCACATGGAGATGTGAACTAATCACATAAAGATGTGAAGTATTGGTGTTAAATCACACGACTATGTGAACTAGATTATTGACTCTAGTGCAAGTGGGAGACTGAAGGAAATATGCCCTAGAGGTAATAATAAAGTTGTTATTTATATTTCCTTATATCATAGATAATTTTGCTCTAATACTTCACTTATATCTTTTAGAGCATGGTGGTGGTTTTATTTTATAGAAATTATTGATCTCTCATGCATCACTTATATCATTTTGAGAGTTCTTTAGAACAGCATGGTAATTTGCTTTGGTTATAAAATTGGTCCTAATATGATAGGCATCCAAGATTGGTATAATAAAAACTATCATAGAAAGTGCATTGAATACTATGAGAAGTTTGATACTTGATGATTGTTTTGAGATATAGAGATGGTGATGTCGGATCTCGGGTTCCGGCAAAACCCTCAAGGTTCGAACACTAGGGTGCGCGCGAAGATCTCCCCCTACCGATCCGCATCCTAGCTTCGCTAAGATCTCAAGGGCTAACTCGACGAACTCGCAACACAAAGGACACAAGATTTATACTGGTTCGGGCCACAGTTGTGGTGTAATACCCTACTCCAGTGTGGTGGTGGTGGATTGCCTCTTCGGCTAAGTATGAATAGTACAAGGGGAAGAACAGTCTCCTGAGGCGAGGTGTTCTTGTGCTTGGTGAACTTGTCGTTGTTCGGATCTCGTCCCCTAGCTATGGTGGTGGATAGTCCTATTTATAGAGGCCCTGGTCCTCTCCCCAAATATTGAGCGGGAAGGGAGCCAACAACGGCCAATTTGAAAGGGGACAGCTAGTACAACTTATCCTGACAAAAGCAGTCTTCGCCTGCAAAAGGCTCTGGTGGTGACGCCACCTTGGGCTCCATAGTGACCTCGTTGCACTGGTATGGAAACCTTTGCTTGACGCCTTGGTACTCCACGCCTACGCTTGCTTCCTTAGCACCAAAAAGGAAACAAGGACACTATGCGCACTGGCGCCCGCCTGATCTTGATCGTCATGGCTCACGTCATTGAAAGCTCGCGAGGTTTGTCTTGACTTGGTCTCTCCTCCCCTCGCGAGCCAGCCTGGTGAGGCCGCTCCTGAGGAGGTCTTGTGTCGTCCGCCTCGTGAGGCTTGGCCCCTCGCGAGGGTCTTGAACGCTTGTTGGTGAAGATGGGCCGTACGGGCCCGCTTGCAGTGCCACGCCGTGGGCCGCAGGCAGGCAAGTCTGGGGACCCCCGTTTCAAGAACGCCGACAGTAGCCCTCGGGCCCAAGGCGCGCTCGGGCTTGGCTTCGAGGCGAAGCCAAAGGTCAAGTGCGGAGCGCCGCGGGCCCCAATAGCCTGCGGCCTTGGTCGATGTGTGGCGGTTGATTGGACATGGGCGTCTCCGCTTCCCCACACAGCCTCAGCAACTGCTCGACTGTCAAAAGGCTGGCATAGACAGCGCTTGCCTTCACTACTTCCTTTCGCCTTGCTCCAGATCCCCTTCTTCCTCCCTGCTTCTGAAATATCCAAATCTACTCCCATCCTTTCCCGCATCAGCGACCAATGGCGCCCCAGAGGGTCAAGCCTGCCTCGTCGCCGGCTTGGTATGAGCCAGCCCTCGACGCGCCTAATGTCTTAGAGAAGAACCTCGCTGCCATGCGCTTGCTGACGGCAGGGGAAAGCAACAAGAAGGGGAAGACCAGGCTCCGGGCCGGCTCCGATGTGCCGGAGCCCGAGGGAAGCACCTTCTTCCCCTTCTTTATGAGCAACATCGTCGCGGGGCTGGTTCCCCCATTTTCTGACTTCTTCTTCGAGGTCCTGGACCACTATGGATTGCAGGCGCTGCATCTCCATCTCAACTCTATCCTTCTCTTGTCGATCTTCGCCTACTACTGCGAGGCGTACCTTGGCGTGATGTCGTCCGTGGCTCTGCCGCGCCACTTCTTCTTCCTCCACATCAACGAAGGACATACCTCTGGGTGTGCCCATTTCATCGCGGCCGGCAAGGCCAACTCAATCTCGAAGACTGGGAAGAAGGCCAACAGCTTCCAGAGCAAGTGGGCCATGATGGACGCCAAGTGCGTCCACCCACGCTTGACGCTGCCGACGGAGATGCCCCAGTCTGACAAGGGGTGGTCTCGTGCGAAGCTCACTGACGAGCGGACGATGTTGGTGCTAGAGCAGATGAACACCGACCTGAAGCTAGGCAATGCGAAGGTGGCGAAGGTGACAGGGGCCATGCTCCTGAGGGAATTCCTGATGCTGCGCGTAGCCCCACTCCAGGTGCGTACGCGCCCCTTGTGGGTGCTTGGGAACGAAGAGGACAAGGTTCACCTGAGCACGAAAGCCTTGTCCGATGATGAGCTGGCTGTGGCTCTCCGCATCCTGGTCGGGGCCTCCAGGCCGACCTTTGATGGGTGCGGACTGGTGCTGTCGGTGCCCACCGGGGCCCCTGCGGTGCTGACGCCGGTGGAGCTGTCTTCTGGTGAGTCCCGCGGGGAGGAAGAGGAGGAGGAAGACTCGGAGGAGACCCATGAAGGGACGGGGGAGACCTCCCCCTTGAGCAAAGCTGACATCCTCCGCACCCTTCCTGACGACGACGAGGCTGACGCTCGCCCGGAGAAGGGAGAGCCGCCCGTCATCCCGATGAGGGACCGATCGGCGTTGATCTCCCGGGACGCTGCTTCTGCTCCGACGCCGCCTGGAGCCGCTTCCGGCCCAGCTGCCGCTCCTGCTTCTGCTTCCGGAGCTGGCGCGAACGCGCCTCGGGTTGCGAAGCTTTTCGGCTTCAAGCTCCTGAAGCAGAGGAGCTATGTCGTGGCGGATCAGTAAGTGTCCCCGTCTCGCCTTGTTCCTGCTGTTGATGCTTGTTTTCGACTCTTTTTCCTTGTTGTGTAACCAGGCTGACGCGTGCGGCAAAGAGAAGGGAGAGCGAGGTGGTGGTGCTTGAGTCCGGGTCGCCTCTTGCGACCGCACCCCTCTCCATGAGCAAAGGTGGGGACGGTGCTCGTGCTCCTCCAGCCCGATCATCCTCGCGAGGCTGGGTGGAGCATCCTCGGGAGGAGTCAGTCCCTGAAGCGCCGCTGACTCAGGAGGCGCCAGCGCCCGGCTCGGGTGCTGAGGTTCGAGAGGCTGAGGAGCTTCCTGCCTCCCAGGCCATGGTGACGCCTGTCGGCGTTCTGGGAACGGGGGTCCCCAGACTTGCCTGACTGCGGCCCGCTGCGTGGCTAAGCCAGTAGGCTGTACGGCCCATCTTCATCAACAAGGCATCCAAGACCCTCGCGAGGGGCCAAGCCTCGCGAGGCGGACGACACAAGACCTCCTCTGGGGTGGCCTAGTCAGGCAGGCTCACGAGGAGTGGAGATATCAAGGCGAGGCAAACCTCACGAGGCTCTCGTGACGTGAGCCATGATGATCGACACCAGGTGGGCGCCAGCGCGCGCAGTGTCCTTGTTTCCTCTTTGGTGCTAAGGAGGCCTGCGCAGGCGAGGAGTACCGAGACATCAGGCAAAGCTTGCCATTTTGGTGCAACAAGACCAAGACCAGAAGGATGGCAAGAAGGAGGTCATCGTGGAGCCCAAGACGGCGTCACCACCAGAGCCTTTCGCAGGCGGAGACCGCCTTTGTCAGGATAGCTTGTACTAGCTGCCCCCCTTCAAATTTGCCCGCCGTTGTTGGCTCCCTTCCCGCTCAATATTTGGGAAGAGGACCAGGGCCTCTATAAGTAGGACTAGCCACCACCATAGGCAGGAGACAAACCATTTTTAGATCACTCTCACCCACACAAGTTAGCGAAGCATAGGAACACCTCAACCTCAGGAGGCTGTTCTTCCCCTTGTATGTTCATCATCTGCCCAAGAGGCAATCCACCACCACCACACTGGAGTAGGGTATTACACCACAACGGTGGCCCGAACCAGTATAAATCTTGTGTCTTTCTGTGTTGCGAGTTCGTCGAGTTCGTTCGCGAGATCTTAGCGAGCTAGGGCGTAGATCGGTGGGAGGAAAAGACTTCACGCGCACCCTGGTGTTCGAACCTTAAGGGTTTGCTGGAACCCCACATCCGACATTCGGCGCGCCAGGTAGGGGTGCATCGTAGCTTCCCTTCCATCGGTTCTTCGCTCCGTCGCCCCATCGTCTCCATGGCGGACGCTCATCGTACTCGAGCTGAGCGTCGGGCTGCCCTCACCGCCCGCGTTGCTCAGACGGCTCCCATCGGCGGGCCACCATGTTGTTCTCCGTGTCCCGCCGCCAACGCTGCCACCGACCCGGTGGGGAATGAGTAGCAAGCGTCTTTGCTGCATCCTTCGGTGCGGTAGGACGGCCGCACCGCCACTCCATCGCTGACCCCGGCCGGTTCTTCGTCTCATGCACACCGCGCTCCCATGGAGGCGCGGGCCGCACTCCTCGCCGCAAACGAGCTCCCTCCCTACCGCCCAGTCGACGACCTCTACGAGGAGTGGCTTGACCGCGTCGCCGAGCTCGTCTGCGCCGCAGGGGGCTCCCCGGCGCCGTCCCTCTCTTGGCCTCACCCTCAGCCAGCCACGGGCGACGAGGCCCGAGGCGCGCCTCCACCACCCCAGCCCAAGGACAGCGCCTTGGCACCAAGGCGCGCGGCCCCGCGGTGTGATCCGCCACGCCTGGTGCCCGCGCGCGAAGAGAGAAGCTGCAAAGAAATCCCACGGCCGCGAGAAGCTGTGATGTCTACTACACAACCTTATTCTTGTAGACGTTGTTGGGCCTCCAAGTGCAGAGGCTTGTAGGACAGTAGCAAATTTCCCTCAAGTGGATGACCTAAGGTTTATCAATCCGTAGGAGGCATAGGATGAAGATGGTCTCTCTTAAGCAACCCTGCAACCAAATAACAAAGAGCCTCTTGTGTCCTCAACACACCCAATACAATGGTAAATTGTATAGGTGCACTAGTTCGGCGAAGAGATGGTGATACAAGTGGTATATGGATAGTAGATAATGGTTTTTGTAATCTGAAAATATAAAAACATCAAGGTAGCAAGTGATAAAAGTGAGCACAAATGGTATTGCAATGTGTTTAAACAAGGCCTAGGGTTCATACTTTCGCTAGTGCAAGTTCCCTCAACAATACTAACATAATTGGATCACATAACTATCCCTCAACATGCAACAAAGAGTCACTCCAAAGTCACTAATAGCGGAGAACAAACGAAGAGATTATGGTAGGGTACGAAACCACCTCAAAGTTATTCTTTCCAATCAATCCGTTGGGCTATTCCTATAAGTGTCACAAACAGCCCTAGAGTTCGTACTAGAATAACACCTTAAGACACAAATCAACCAAAACCCTAATGTCACTTAGATACTCCAATGTCACCTCAAGTATCCGTGGGTATGATTATACGATATGCGTCACACAATATCAGATTCATCTATTCAACCAACACATAGAACCTCAAAGAGTTCCCCCAAAGTTTCTACCGGAGAATCACGACGAAAACGTGTGCCAACCCCTATGCATAGGTTCATGGGCGGAACCCGCAAGTTGGTCACCAAAACATACATCAAGTGAATGACGTGGTATCCCATTGTCACCACAGATACGCACGGCAAGACATACATCAAGTGTTCTCAAATCTTTAAAGACTCAATATGATAAGATAACTTCAAAGGGAAAACTCAATTCATTACAAGAGAGTAGAGGGGGAGAAACATCATAAGATCCAACTATAATAGCAAAGCTCGCGATACATCAAGCTCGTATCATCTCAAGAACACGAGAGAGAGAGAGAGATCAAACACATAGCTACTGGTACATACCCTCAGCCCCGAGGGATAACTACTCCCTCCTCGTCATGGAGAGCACCGGGATGATGAAGATGGCCACCGGAGAAGGATTCCCCCTCCGGCAGGGTGAGGGAACGGGTCTAGATTGGCTTTCGGTGGCTACGGAGGCTTCTGGCGGCGGAACTCCCGATCTATTGTGATCCTCGGAAGTTTTTAGGGTATAAGGAGATATATAGGTGGAAGAAGTACGTCAGGGGGGCCACGAGGGGCCCATGATGGTGGAGGGTGCGCCCAGGGGGGTGGGCGCCCCCCTACCTCGTGGCCTCCTCGAAGCTTCCCTTACGTGCACTCCAAGTCTTCTGGGCTTCTTTCCTTCCAAAAATGAGTTCCGTGAAGTTTCAGGTCAATTGGACTCCGTTTGATTTTCCTTTTCTTCCAAACCCTAAAACAAGGTAAAAACAGAAACTGGCACTGGGCTCTGGGTTAATAGGTTAATCCCAAAAATGATATAAAAGTGTATAATAAAGCCCATAAACATCCAAAACAGAAGATAATATAGCATGGAGCAATCAAAATTTATAGATACGTTGGAGACGTATCAAGCTACACCCGCACTTCCCGCGCCACCTTGTCAAGACTGTGCGCCGCTTGCGGCGGCGCCGCGCGGACCTCGACAAGACCAAGCTCCACCTCCAAGGCGGGCCCTAGTAACCACGGCCGGCTGTCACGCCTTCACCCTCGAGCTATGCAGCGTCGTCTGGCCAGGCATGTTCAAGCCGGATCTGCCTCCCCGCTACGACGGCACCGCCGACCCCACAGAGTTCCTGCAGCTCTACAAGCTGAGCATCGAAGCAGCCAACGGCGACGAGAAAGTCATGGCAAACTGGTTTCCCATGGCTCTCAAGGATGGGGCCCGCTCCTGGCTCCTGAACCTGCAGCACGGCTCGATCTCCTCCTGGGATGAGATGCGCGACTGCTTCGTCGCCAACTTCCAGGGCACTCGCGACCACCCACCGGCCGCGGGCAACCTGC
Source organism: Triticum urartu (assembly GCF_003073215.2). NCBI lineage: Eukaryota > Viridiplantae > Streptophyta > Magnoliopsida > Poales > Poaceae > Triticum > Triticum urartu. Next base: position 518,300,249 of record NC_053027.1, on the reverse strand, counting down.
GGCGCATCAAGCAACAACCAGGGGAGACCCTCCATAAGTACACCCAGTGCTTCAACAGCACCCACCTCAAGATCCCCAAGGTCACGGACGAGGCCATCATCTCCGTGTTCTTCGACAGTGTCCGTGACATCAAGATGAAGGAAGAGCTCGCTATCCACGAGGAGCTCTGCACATCTCAGGAGCTGTTCAACCTGGCGACCAAGTGCGCAAGAGCTAAGGAGGGGTGCCTTTCCCTCCTTGAGCTGCTAGTCGCAGGCGCAGAGGAGAAGAAAGCCAAGGCCAAGGACGTGAAGCGCAAGGAAGCGGCGGTGCTAGCTGCGGAGCCCGACACCAAACGGGGTAGAGATCAGCCCGAGTCATCCAAGAACAGCCGACCGTTCTGCGCCTTCCACAACCTGAACACCCACAACACCAGCGACTGCCAAGAGCTCCGAGCCCTACGCGAGGGATGCTACGGCCGACGCCCCGAGCGCAGCGACCGGGGCTATGGCCACGGAGGAGGACGAGGAGGCGGACGCTGGGACGACCGTGGCCCGCGCTAGGAATGGCACGACAGGCCTCGTGAGGACCGCTAGCAGGACCATCCTCGCGAGGGGCCCTGGAGGGACCAGCCTCGTGAGGATCGCCCCCAAGGCAACACCGGTCTACCTCCACTGCCACCACCAGGAAGGAACGACGACCATCATCATGACGAGGGGCTGGGGGCTTCTAGGAGTCGCATGCAATCGCTTGCATCTTGGGCGGCGCCCAGGCCCCAGCCTCTCAGTGCATCTTCAAACGGTTCGCTCGCGAGGTGAACACGGTGCTCCCCAAGCTTGAGGTCGCGCGCCCGCTCAAGTGGTCCCAGTGCGCCATCACTTTTGACTCGGTAGATCAGCTCAAGTGCGCGGCCACCGCTGGCGTCCTCCCGATGTTGTGTTCCCCGGTCATCAGCAATGTGGAGGTTACCAAGACCCTCATCAACGGCGGTGCAGGGCTCAACGTCCTGTCCGTCGACACCTTCGACAACCTCCAAGTGCCATATGAGCAGCTCCAGCCTACTAAACCTTTCTCAGGAGTGACCGACGGCTCCACCACACCGATAGGGCAGGTCCGCCTACCTGTCACCTTCGGCACACGCGACAACTACCGCACCGAGCTCATCGACTTTGACGTCGCGCACATCCGCCTACTATACAATGCCATCCTCAGGTATCCGGCCCTGGCAAAGTTCATGGTGGTCACCCACCACGGCTACAACGTCCTCAAGATGCTTGGAAGTGGTGGGGTCATCACGGTCCCGTGTGAAGAAAGGGATGCGGTGTGCTCCCTCGAGCGCGCCTTCCAAGCAGCAGCAATCGATGACCCCGACAGCAGAAGTGAGGGCCCTCCGGAGGCCATCCCCAAGAAGAAGAAGTTGCGTCGCGCAGAACCTCAGGAGGATGGCGTCGCGGCAGGAGCCTCGTCAGGATCATTGTCCGTCCTAGGGGTGCCTCCCTCCATCACATAGGAAGGTGCGCCCAGCGCCCTACTCAGGCAGGGCTCGGGGGCTCTCTTCTGGAGGGCCTCGGGCCTTGCCAACCTCACGAGGGAGGAGCTTGGGGCCACTTGGAGGCATGCTACGCGGCATGTTTTCCTCAGGAGAACATAGGGCAAGGGGTGCCCACCGCTCAGGAGTTCATCGCCAAGACCACACAGGAACTGCAAGACGCAAGAGCCATGCACGGCGACGGCCGCTCACAGGGCGCAGCTCACCACCCAGGCGAAGGTGCTGAGCTGCGTGTCTGCATCGACGTCCCAGGGCTCAACAGGGTCGCGTCTCAGGAGCGCCTCTGGCCTTCGCGTGTGGGCCGTTGCAAGGGCCCGCCACACAGCTACGTTCGCATGCCCCTCGGCTTGCCGAGCGTGGCGTCGGCCTATCAGCATGCCATGTGGCGTGACCTGGCGGCTCAAGAGGCCAGGTAACGCGTCGTCCTGGAGGGAATGGAGACGATCCCCAGGGAGCCTCCTGAGCCCCAGAGCCTCTCGAGGCTCAGGGCTCTGGTGGCTCATGAGGAGTCGTTTCTTCGACGCGCGCCTTCAGCTACACCAACTCTGCTTCGTCTACAGAACCAGGTGGCATCCTCTGAGCTCGTTTAAGCTGGGAGCGCCCCTTGGGCTGCATTATTCCCAGGCCGTGTGGGTCCGTCCCGACGACATGTATCCCATTTGCTTATGTCTTTAGCTTACCTTGCTGGGGGCGCCCCTCGGGCTGCATCATCCCCAAGCCACTCGGGCTGGACCCAGTGGCATGTATCTTCCTGCATTTACCCAAGATGATTTGCCTTCCCTGCTTAACCTGCCTACGGTTGTCGCCTGCTCGATTGCCATCTGCTGCGGATACATTCACCTAGTGCAATTCGCTTGCGCATTAAAAGGGGGGCTCCTGAGCATCGCGACTCAGGAGCTCTTACTGGCTCTCCAGCCCTCACCCCCTGGCCTTGACCACGGCATCGCGACCTGGCATACCAGCGGCGGCTGAGCTCGCTAGAGGGCCGGGACCTAAGGACGTAGAGTGCTTGCACCTGACCGCCTTGCAGGAACACACAGTCACCAAGACTCAAGACCAGGCGCAACCCGCCTTGAGGTAGGGCCTCGTGAGTCCCGCGCTAGCTCACGAGTGCCCATATACACCTCGCAGCCCTGTCGTGCAAGCCACGTGTCAGGGCGGGGCTGTACACGCCACGGGGGCTCCTCCCGGAGGGGGCCCCCATCCCACGCACAAGTGGAAGCACCATGCTCCGCACTGGCCATCGACACTGCCGAGGAGCGGCTATGCCCGTGCAAAAGTGGAAGCACTATGCTTCGCGTTGGTGATAAACAACTGAGGGCGGCCCCACGGTCGTACCAACCTCAGGGAGCCCAGAGCTCAGCGTCCGGCCTCACCGCAACGCCTCCCCTCGGGAGAGCCGCGTGAGGGGGCTGGGCACGGGGGCTGCGCTCGGGCCACACCCAAGCACACGCCACCCAACCAGGTCTCCCGGACCTGGGCGTCGCGCGCCCCTCCCGAGGCCTGAGTGAGGGCAGGTATGGAAATTGTTTGCGCGTCAAGGGGGACTCCTGAGCAACGCGACTCAGGAGCCTAACTGGTCATGTAGCCCCTCACTCCTTGGTCCGTCCTAGTCTCGGGTCGGCCCAATGGCGGTTGAGTTATGCGCGGGGCCGGGCCCTGCCGACGTAGAACATCAGTCTATCCTCGTGAACTCACCCTATAAGCTATTTGCGCGTCAAGGGGGACTCCTGAGCATCGCGACTCAGGAGCCTAACTGGTCATGTAGCCCCTCACTCCTTGGTCCGTCCTGGTTTCCGGTCGGCCTAATGGCGGTTGAGGTATGCACGGGGCCGGGCTCGGCCGACGCAGAACGCAAAGCAAATAGGAAGGAAATCGCAAAATGTCGAAGCAAATATTACAAACATATTGTCCTCACACATTGTCCTCACGATACCAAATGAAAAGTCTAAACGCCTCCCCGAGGCCTAATGCATGTTGCAGGAACGAAACAGGAGAGTAGCCGCAGGTCACCCCTGGACGCCGCCATCACCTGTGGAAGGCGCTACTTCGTGAGCAACGTTGTCTTCACCTTCACCACCAGCTGCAGGATCAGCGACATTGCCGGATAGAGGAGGGGAGACAAAACCATGGAACTTCTCCAACAAGGCCTCCACCTAACCTTGCACAGCTGCGGCGGCAACCTCGTATTGGTCTTCATCCATAGGCTCCAGCAGCTCGTCAAGGCAAGCGTCGGGGTCGCGAAGGTGCAGGTGGCTGAAGATGCGAGTCAATGTAGCTGAAGACAGGACGCGAGCCTCTGCCTTTGCCATAGGACCAACACCGTCAACGACTTCCTCGAGCGCCTGCACCAAGAGAGGAAGCAGATGGGCGGGGCCATCCTTGTGGGTGGCCAGCGACCTCTCCGGGCCGTGCTCGTAAAGCGTCTTCAGCGCCTTGCGAGACCTCTTCTCGAGATCGGCAAAAGGCCGCACGGTCTTCGGTCAGGACTCGCGCCTTGGCGTCAAGCTCAGCTTCCCTCGCCTTCGCCTCCCGCTCTAGCTCTTCCAACCGATTGCGCTCGGCAGCCTGCGTCCGCCCCAACTCCGCCAGCTTGGCATCACGGTTCTTGACGGCGTCCTCCCAGGCCTTCATTTCCCCCTCCTTCGCATGGTGGCAGCGTGCTTCTTCGGTGAGCTTGGTGCGCAGGCCCTGCAATTTGTCCTCCAGCTCCTGGCAGCGGTCGCGGGCGACCTCGGCGTCTTTTCCGGCTGCGGCGTTGGCGGCACTCTGCTTCTCCTTCTCAGAAGCCGCAGCGGCCTGGCCCAGCGCCGCGTGCTACCTCTTGAGCAGTTGTGTTGGTTTTCCCTTGAAGAGGAAAGGGTGATCTAACAAAGTAGCATAAGTATTTCCCTTGGTTTTTGAGAACCAAGGTATCAATCCAGTCGGAGGCCACGCACGAGTCCCTCGCACCTACACAAAAAAATAAATCCTCGCAACCAACGCGATAAGGGGTTGTCAATCCCTACACGGTCACTTACGAGAGTGAGATCTGATAGAAATGATAAGATGATATTTTTGGTAGTTTTATGATAAAGATGCAAAGTAAAATAAAAGGCAAAGGAAATAAATAAGTATTGGAAGATTAATATGATAGAAGATAGACTCGGGGGCCATAGGTTTCACTAGTGGCTTCTCTCGAGAGCATAAGTATTCACGGTGGGTAGACAAATTACTGTTGAGCAATTCACAGAATTGAGCATAGTTATGAGAATATCTAGGTATGATCATGTATATAGGCATCACGTCCGAAACAAGTAGACCGACTCCTGCCTGCATCTACTAATATTACTCCACACATCGACCGCTATCCAGCATGCATCTAGAGTATTAAGTTCAAGAGAACAAAGTAAAGCTTTAAGCAAGATGACATGATGTAGAGGGATAAACTCATGCAATATGATGAAAACCTCATCTTGTTATCCTCGATGAAAACAATACAGTACATGCCTTCCTGCCCCTACTGTCACTGGGAAAGGACACCACAAGATTGAACCCAAAGCTAAGCACTTCTCCCATTGCAAGAAAGATCAATCTAGTAGGCCAAACCAAAATGATAATTCGAAGAGACTTGCAAAGATATCCAATCATACATAAAAGAATTCAGAGAAGATTCAAATATTGTTCCTAGATAAACTTGATCATAAACCCACAATTCATTGGTCTCAACAAACACACCTCAAAAGAAGATTACATCGAATAGATCTCCACAAGAGAGGGGGAGAACTTTGTATTGAGATCCAAAAAGAGAGAAGAAGCCATCTAGCTAATAACTATGGACCCGTAGGTCTGAGGTAAACTACTCACACTTCATCGGAGGGGTTATGGTGTTGATGTAGAAGCCCTTCGTGATCGATTCCCCCTCCGGCGGATCTCCGGAGAACAGGCCCCAAGATAGGGTCTCGTGGATACAGAAAGTTATGGCGGTGGAATTAGGGTTTTGGCTCCGTATCTGGTAGTTTGGGGGTACGTAGGGATATATAGGAGGAAGGAGTATGTCGGTGGAGCAACAGGGGGCCCACGAGGGTGGAGGGCACGCCGGGGGGGGGGGGGGGCTCCCCCCTACCTCGTGGCCTCCTGGTTGATTTCTTGACATATGGTCCAAGTCCTCTGGATCATGTTCGTTCCAAAAATCATATTCTCAAAGGTTTCATTCCGTTTGGACTCCGTTTGATATTCCTTTTCTTCGAAACCCTAAAATAGGCAAAAAAATAGCAATTCTGGGTTGGGCCTCGGGTTAATAGGTTAGTCCCAAAAATAATATAGAAGTGTATAATAAAGCCCAATAATGTCCAAAACAGAATATAACATAGCATGGAACAATCAAAAATTATAGATACGTTGGAGACGTATCAAGCATCCCCAAGCTTAATTCCTGCTCGTCCTCGAGTAGGTAAATGATAAAAATAGAATTTTTGATGTGGAATGCTACTTGGTATATTTTCAATGTAATTCTGCTTAATTGTGGTATGAATATTAAGATCTGAAAGATTCAAGACAAAAGTTCAATGTTGACATAGAAATAATAACACTTGAAGTATACTAACTAAGAAATTATGTCTCTTCAAAATAACATGGCCAAGGAAAGTTATCCCTAAAAAATCATATAGTCTGGCTATGCTTTATCTTCACCACACAAAGTATTTAAATCATGCACAACCCCGATGACAAGCCAAGCAATTGTTTCATACTTTTGGTGTTCTCAAACTTTTTCAATCTTCATGCAATACATGAGCGTGAGCCATGGACATAGCACTTTAGGTTGAATAGAATGGTGGTTGTGGAGGAGACAAAAAGGGAAGATAGTCTCACATCAACTAGGCATATCAACGGGCTATGGAGATGCCCATCAATAGATATCAATGTGAGTGAGTAGGGATTGCCATGCAAAGGATGCACTAGAGCTATAAGTATATGAAAGCTCAACAAAAGGAACTAAGTGGGTGTGCATCCAACTCGCTTGCTCACGATGACCTAGGGTATTTTGAGGAAGCCCATCATTGGAATATACAAGCCAAGTTTTATAATGAAAAATTCCCACTATTATATGAAAGTGATAACATAGGAGACTCTCTATTATGAAGATCATGGTGCTACTTTGAAGCACAAGTGTGGTAAAAGGATAGTAGCATTGTCCCTTCTCTCTTTTTCTCTCATTTTTTTATTTGGGCCTTTTTATGGCTTCTTTTTTTTCGTCCGGAGTCTCATCCCGACTTGTGGGGGAATCATAGTCTCCATCATCCTTTCCTCACATGGGACAATGCTCTAAAAAATGATGATCATCACACTTTTATTTTCTTACAACTCAACAATTGCAACTCAATACTTAGAACAAAATATGACTCTATGTGAATGCCTCCGGCGATTTACCGTGATATGCAATGAATCAAGAGTGACATGTATGAAAGAATTATCAACGGTGGCTTTTCCACAAATACGATGTCAACTACATGATCATGCAAAGCAATATGACAATGATGAAGCGTGTCATAGTAAACGGTATGGTGGAAAGTTGCATGGCAATATACCTCAGAATGGCTATGGAAATGCCATGATAGGTAGGTATGGTGGTTGTTTTGAGGAAGGTATATGGTGGGTGTATGATACCGGCGAAAGGTGCGCGGTATTAGAGAGGCTAGCAATGGTGGAAGGAAGAAAAGTGCGTATGATCCATGTACTCAACCTTAGTCATAAAGAACTCATATACTTTTTGAAAAATCTACAAGTTATCAAAGCAAAGTATTACGCGCATGCTCCTAGGGGGATAGATTGGTAGGAAAAGACCATCGCTCGTCCCCGACCGCCACTCATAAGGAAGACAATCAATAAATAAATCATGCTCCGACTTCATCACATAATGGTTCACCATACGTGCATGCTACGGGAATCACAAACTTTAACACAAGTATTTCTCAAATTCGCAACTACTAAACTAGCATGACTCTAATATCACCATCTCCATATCTCAAAACAATTATCAAGTATCAAACTTCTCATAGTATTCAACACACTCATAAGAGAATTTTTATTATTAATCTTGAATGCCTAACATAATTAAAGCAAATTACCATGCTGTTTTGTAGGACTCTCTCAAAATAATCTAAGTGAAGCATGAGATAACAATAGTTTCTATAAAACAAATCCACCGACGCGCTCTAAAAGATATAAGTGAAGCACTAGAGCAAAAACTATATAACTCAAAAGATATAAGTGAAGCACATAGAGTATTCTAGCAATTTACGAATCATGTGTGTCTCTCTCAAAAGGTGTATTCAGCAAGGATGATTGTGGAAAACTAACAAATAAAGACTCAAATAATACAAGACACTCCAAGCAAAACACATATCATGTGGCGAATAAAAATATAGCTCCAATTAAAGTTACCGATGGAAGTAGACGAAAGAGGGGATGCCTTCCGGGGCATCCCCAAGCTTTGGCTTTTAGGTGTCCTTAGATTATCTTGGGGGTGCCATGGGCACCCCCAAGCTTAGGCTCTTGCCACTCCTTGTTCCATAATCCATCAAATCTTTACCCAAAACATGAAAACTTCACAACACAAAACTTAAAGTAGAAAATTTCGTGAGCTCCGTTAGCGAAAGAAAACAAAACACCACTTCAAGTTACTGTAATGAACTCATTAGTTATTTATATTGGTGTTAAACCTACTGTATTACAACTTCTATATGGTTTATAAACTATTTTACTAGCCATACATTCATCAAAATAAGCAAACAACACACGAAAAACAGAATCTGTCAAAAACAGAACAGTCTGTAGTAATCTGTAGCTAACGCAAACTCTGGAACCCCAAAAATTCTAAAATAAATTGCCGTACGTGAGGAATTTATATATTAATCATCTTCAAAAAGAATTCACTAAATATCACTTTCCAAATCAAAACGGCAGCAGTTCTCGTGAGCGCTAAAGTTTCTGTTTTTTACAGCAAGATTAAAAAGACTTTCCCCAAGTCTTCCCAACGGTTCTACTTGGCACAAACACTAATTAAACACAAAAAACACAACCAAAACAGAGGCTAGATATATTATTTATTACTAAACAGGAGCAAAAAGAAATGAATAAAAATAAAATTGGGTTGCCTCCCAACAAGCGCTATCGTTTAACGCCCCTAGCTAGGCATAAAAGCAAGGATAGATCTAGGTATTGCCATCTTTGGTAGGCAATTCTTTAATGAGACATCTATCACCCTTAGGAGTTTCTTTCCTTTTATCAATTGTTAGAATAAATCCGAGGCATACCGTCGATCATCCGAGGACCAAGCAATCACACGAGCACGACACCGAGATTTATTAACGAGGTTCACTGATATGGCTACATCCCCGGGGCCTGACTATGGGCGCTCCTCTCCATGACACCACTACAATACCGCACCCGGTTGCCCTGGACACCGGCACATGCCTCCGGCTTCCCCTGCGTTCCGGTGCTATTATGTTGGCATAGGTTACATCGTGTGTCTACCCCCGCTATATGTGAGAGGCCTAGGATACAAGTGTCCTATTAGGACACGACTCCACATCCTATGTAAACACAATACAACTCCTAGTCCAACTGTAACCTACCTTGTACACAATATTCGACACAACTCTAACAAACTCCACCTTGGCGAATATTCTCCACCACCTTGAATTCGTCAATGCGTCAAACTTCCATGTACATTGGACTTGAGTTTATCCCGTGAGCACCACTGCTACTCTAAAGACTCCATGTGACTCCACCTGCAACTTGTAGTCCCTTCTTTTCTTGACCACAGTCAACACTCGAGCAAAATTAAGTTCCTCTTTACTCTAGTGCATGCTCCCAACTTCCAGAGCTTCGTTCAATGCATCACACACTGATCACTGACCTGTCTGAAACTTGAAGGAATTTCACCATTGCTTTTAGTCATCCCGAGTCAAATACGCAGTTGTCTCACCACATGTATGTTGGAAATATGCCCTAGAGGCAATAATAAAAGCATTATTATTATATTTCCTTGTTCATGATAATTGTCTTTTATTCATGCTATAATTGTGTTATCCGGAAATCGTAATACATGTGTGAATAAATAGACACCAACATGTCCCTAGTAAGCCTCTAGTTGACTAGCTCGTTGATCAACAGATAGTCATGGTTTCCTGACTATGGACATTGGATGTCATTGATAACGAGATCACATCATTAGGAGAATGATGTGATGGACAAGACCCAATCCTAAACATAGCACAAGATCGTATAGTTCGTTTGCTAGAGTTTTTCCAATGTCAAGTATCTTTTCCTTAGACCATGAGATCGTGTAACTCCCGGATACCGTAGGAGTGCTTTGGGTGTACCAAACGTCACAACGTAACTGGGTGACTATAAAGGTATACTACGGGTATCTCCGGAAGTGTCTGTTGGGTTGACACGGATCAAGACTGGGATTTGTCACTCCGTATGATGGAGAGGTATCTCTGGGCCCACTCGGTAATGCATCATCACAATGAGCTCAAAGTGACCAAGTGTCTGGTCACGGGATCATGCATTACGGTACGAGTAAAGTGACTTGCCGGTAACGAGATTGAACGAGGTATTGGGATACCGACGATCGAATCTCGGGCAATAACGTACCGATTGACAAAGGGAATTGTATACGGGGTTGCTTGAATCCTCGACATCATGGTTCATCCGATGAGATCATCGAGGAGCATGTGGGAGCCAACATGGGTATCCAGATCCCGCTGTTGGTTATTGACCGGAGAGCCATCTCGGTCATGTCTACATGTCTCCCGAACCCGTAGGGTCTACACACTTAAGGTTCGGTGACGCTAGGGTTGTAGGGATATGAATATGCAGTAACCCGAAAGTTGTTCGAGTCCCAGATGAGATCCCAGACGTCATGAGGAGTTCCGGAGGTAAATAATTATATATAGGAAGTGCTATTTCGGCCATCGGGACAAGTTTTGGGGTCACCGATATTGTACCGGGACCACCGGAAGGGTCCCGAGGGTCCACCGGGTGGGGCCACCTATCCCGGAGGGCCCCATGGGCTGAAGTGGGAGGGGAACCAGCCCCTAGTGGGCTGGTGCGCCCCCCTTGGGCCTTCCCCTTGCGCCTAGGGTTGGGAACCCTAGGGTGGGGGGGGGGGGCGCCCCACTTGCCTTGGGGGGCACTCCACCCCCCTTGGCCGCCGCCCCTTGGGAGATTGGATCTCCAGGGCCGGCGCCCCCCCCTTGGGGACCCTATATATAGAGGGGGGAGGGAGGGCAGCCGCACCCATGCCCCTGGCGCCTCCCTCTCCCCTCCAACACCTCCTCCTCCTCTGTAGAGCTCGGCGAAGCCCTGTCGGAGTACTGCTTCTCCACCACCACTACGCCGTCGTGCTGCTGCTGGAGCCATCTTCCTCAACCTCTCCTTCCCCTTGCTGGATCAAGAAGGAGGAGACGTCACGCTGACTGTACATGTGTTGAACGCGGAGGTGCCGTCCGTTCGGCGCTAGGATCTCCGGTGATTTGGATCACGTCGAGTACGACTCCCTCATCCCCGTTCTTTGAACGCTTCCGCTCACGATCTACAAGGTATGTAGATGCATCCGATCACTCGTTGCTAGATGAACTCATAGATGGATCTTGGTGAAACCGTAGGAAATTTTTTGTTTTCTGCAACGTTCCCCAACAGTGGCATCATGAGCTAGGTCTATGCGTAGTTCTCTTTGCAGAAGTAGAACACAATTTGTTGTGGGCGTAGATGTTGTCAACTTTCTTGCCGCTAATAGTCTTATTTTGCTTCAGCGGTATTGTGGGATGAAGCGGCCCGGACCAACCTTACACGTACGCTTACGTGAGACCGGTTCCACCGACTAACATGCACTAGTTGCATAAGGTGGCTGGCGGGTGTCTGTCTCTCCCACTTTAGTTGGAGCGGATTCGATGAAAAGGGTCCTTATGAAGGGTAAATAGAAGTTGACATCATGTTGTGGCTTTCACGTAGGTAAGAAAATGTTCTTGCTAGAACCCTATTGCAGCCACGTAAAACTTGCAACAACAATTAGAGGACGTCTAACTTGTTTTTGCAGCAAGTGTTTTGTGATGTGATATGGCCAAAGTTGTGATGAATTATGAATGATATATATGTGATGTATGAGATGTTCATGCTACTGTAATAGGAATCACGACTTGCATGTCGATGAGTATGACAACTGGCAGGAGCCATAGGAGTTGTCTTTATTTTTTGTATGACCTGTGTGTCATTGAGAAACGCCATGTAAATTACTTTACTTTATTGCTAAACGTGTTAGCCATAGTAGTAGAAGTAATAGTTGGCGAGCAACTTCATGGAGACACGATGATGGAGATCATGATGATGGAGATCATGGTGTCATGCCGGTGACAAGATGATCATGGAGCCCCAAGATGGAGATCAAAGGAGCTATGTGATATTGGCCATATCATGTCACTATTATTATTTGATTGCATGTGATGTTTATCATGTTTTTGCATCTTGTTTACTTAGAATGACAGTAGTAAATAAGATGATCCCTCATAATAATTTCAAGAAAGTGTTCCCCCTAACTGTGCACCGTTGCGACAGTTCGTTGTTTCGAAGCACCACGTGATGATCGGGTGTGATAGATTCCAACGTTCACATACAACGGGTGTAAGACAGATTTACAAATGCAAACACTTAGGTTGACTTGACGAGCCTAGCATGTACAGACATGGCCTCGGAACATAGAAGACCGAAAGGTCGAGCATGAGTCGTATAGAAGATACGATCAACATGAAGATGTTCACCGATGTTGACTAGTCCGTCTCACGTGATGATCGGACACGGCCTAGTTAACTCGGATCATGTTATACTTAGATGACTGGAGGGATGTCTATCTAAGTGGGAGTTCATTGAATAATTTGATTAGATGAACTTAATTATCATGAACTTAGTCTAAAATATTTACAATATGTCTTGTAGATCAAATGGCCAACGTTGTCCTCAACTTCAACGCGTTCCTAGAGAAAACCAAGCTGAAAGACGATGGCAGCAACTATACGGACTGGGTCCGGAACCTGAGGATCATCCTCATAGCTGCCAAGAAAGATTATGTCCTACAAGCACCGCTAGGTGAAGCACCTGTTCTCCCTGCAGAACAAGACGTTATGAACGCTTGGCAGACACGTTCTGATGATTACTCCCTCGTTCAGTGCGGCATGCTTTACAGCTTAGAGCCGGGGCTCCAAAAGCGTTTTGAGAGACACGGAGCATATGAGATGTTCGAAGAGCTGAAAATGGTTTTTCAAGCTCATGCCCGGGTCGAGAGATATGAAGTCTCCGACAAGTTCTTCAGCTGTAAGATGGAGGAAAATAGTTCTGTCAGTGAGCACATACTCACTATGTCTGGGTTACATAACCGCTTGACTCAGCTGGGAGTTAATCTCCCGGATGACGCGGTCATTGACAGAATCCTCCAGTCGCTTCCACCGAGCTACAAGAGCTTTGTGATGAACTTCAATATGCAGGTGATGGAAAAGACCATTCCTGAAGTATTTGCAATGCTGAAATCAGCAAAGGTAGAAGTCAAAAAGGAACATCAAGTGTTGATGGTGAATAAAACCACTAAGTTCAAGAAAGGCAAGGGTAAGAAGAACTTCAAGAAGGACGGCAAGGGAGTTGCCGCGCGGCAAGCAAGCTGCCGGGAAGAAGCCAAAGAATGGACCCAAGCCCGAGACTGAGTGTTTTTATTGCAAGGGAAGTGGTCACTGGAAGCGGAACTGCCCCAAATACTTAGCAGACAAGAAGGCCGGCATCACGAAAGGTATATGTGATATACATGTAATTGATGTGTACCTTACCAGTACTCGTAGTAGCTCTTGGGTATTTTATACTGGTGCAGTTGCTCACATTTGTAACTCAAAGCAGGAGCTGCGGAATAAGCGGAGACTGGCGAAGGACGAGGTGATGATGCGCATCGGGAATGGTTCCAAGGTCGATGTGATCGCCGTCGGCACGCTACCTCTACATTTACCTACGGGATTAGTTTTGAACCTCAATAATTGTTATTTAGTGCCAAGTTTGAGCATGAACATTGTATCAGGATCTCGTTTAATACGAGATGGCTACTCATTTAAATCCGAGAATAATGGTTGTTCTATTTATATGAGAGATATGTTTTATGGTCATGCTCCGATGGTGAATGGTTTATTCTTAGTGAATCTCGAGCGTAATGCTACACATATTCATAGTGTGAATACCAAAAGATGTAAGATTGATAATGATAGTCCCACATACTTGTGGCACTACCGCCTTGGTCACATAGGTGTCAAACGCATGAAGAAGCTCCATACGGATGGACTTTTAGAGTCTCTTGATTACGAATCATTTGACACGTGCAAACCATGCCTCATGGGTAAAATGACCAAGACTCCGTTCTCAGGAACAATGGAGCGAGCAACCAACTTATTGGAAATCATACATACTGATGTGTGCGGTCCAATGAGTGTTGAGGCTCGCGGTGGCTATCGTTATGTTCTCACCCTCACTGATGACTTGAGTAGATATGGGTATGTCTATTTAATGAAACACAAGTCTGAGACCTTTGAAAAGTTCAAGGAATTTCAGAGTGAGGTTGAGAATCAACGTGACAGGAAAATCAAGTTCTTGCGATCAGATTGTGGAGGAGAATACTTGAGTCACGAATTTGGCACACACTTAAGAAAATTTGGAATAGTTTCACAACTGACGCCGCCTGGAACACCTCAGCGTAATGGTGTGCCCGAACGTCGTAATCGCACTCTATTAGATATGGTGCGATCTATGATGTCTCTTACCGATTTACCGCTATCATTTTGGGGCTATGCTTTAGAGACTGCCGCATTCACTTTAAATAGGGCTCCGTCGAAATCCGTTGAGACGACACCATATGAATTATGGTTTGGGAAGAAACCTAAGCTGTCGTTTCTAAAAGTTTGGGGATGCGATGCTTATGTCAAGAAACTTCAACCTGAAAAGCTCGAACCCAAGTCGGAAAAATGCGTCTTCATAGGATACCCTAAAGAAACTATTGGGTATACCTTCTACCTCAGATCCGAAGGCAAGATCTTTGTTGCCAAGAATGGATCCTTTCTAGAGAAGGAGTTTCTCTCGAAAGAAGTAAGTGGGAGGAAAGTAGAACTTGATGAAGTATTACCTCTTGAACCGGAAAATGGCGCAACTCAAGAAAATGTTCCTGAGGTGCCTGCACCGACTAGAGAGGAAATTAATGATGATGATCATGAAACTTCAGATCAAGTTGCTACTGAACTTCGTAGGTCCACAAGGACACGTTTCGCACCAGAGTGGTACGGCAACCCTATCTTGGAAATCATGTTGTTAGACAACGGCGAACCTTCGAACTATGAAGAAGAGATGGTGGGCCCGGATTCCGACAAATGGCTAGAAGCCATGAAATCCGAGATAGGATCCATGTATGAAAACGAAGTATGGACTTTGACTGACTTGCCCATTGAGCGGCGAGCCATAGAAAATAAATGGATCTTTAAGAAGAAGACAGACGCGGATGGTAATGTGACCATCTATAAAGCTCGGCTTGTCGCTAAGGGTTATCGACAAGTTCAAGGGGTTGACTACGATGAGACTTTCTCACCAGTAGCAAAGCTAAAGTCCGTCTGAATCATGTTAGCAATTGTCACATTCTATGATTATGAGATATGGCAAATGGACGTCAAAACGGCATTCCTTAATGGTTTCCTTAAGGAAGAATTGTATATGATGCAGCCGGAAGGTTTTGTCGATCCTAAGAATGTTGACAAGGTGTGCAAGCTCCAACGCTCGATTTATGGGCTGGTGCAAGCATCTCGGAGTTGGAACATTCGCTTTGATGAGATGATCAAAGCGTTTGGGTTTACGCAGACTTATGGAGAAGCCTGCATTTACAAGAAAGCGAGTGGGAGCTCTGTAGCATTTCTCATATTATATGTAGATGACATACTATTGATGGGAAATGATATAGAACTCTTGGACAACATTAAGGCCTACTTGAATAAGAGTTTTTCAATGAAGGACCTTGGAGAAGCTGCATATATATTAGGCATCAAGATCTATAGAGATAGATCAAGACGCCTCATAGGTCTTTCACAAAGCACATACCTTGATAAGATATTGAAGAAGTTCAATATGGATCAGTCTAAGAAGGGGTTCTTACCTGTGATGCAAGGTGTGAAATTGAGCTCAGCTCAATGTCCGACCACGGCAGAAGATATAGAAGAGATGAGTGTCATCCCCTATGCCTCAGCCATAGGTTCTATTATGTATGCCATGCTGTGTATCAGACCTGATGTAAACCTTGCCGTAAGTTTGGTAGGTAGGTACCAAAGTAATCCCGGCAAGGAACACTGGACAGCGGTCAAGAATATCCTGAAGTACCTGAAAAGGACTAAGGAAATGTTTCTCGTTTATGGAGGTGACGAAGAGCTCGTCGTAAAGGGTTACGTCGACGCTAGCTTCGACACAGATCTGGATGACTCTAAGTCACAAACCGGATACATGTATATTTTGAATGGTGGGGCAGTAAGCTGGTGCAGTTGCAGGCAGAGCGTCGTGGCGGGATATACATGTGAAATGGAGTACATGGCAGCCTCGGAGGCAGCGCATGAAGCAATTTGGGTGAAGGAGTTCATCACCGACCTAGGAGTCATACCCAATGCGTCGGGGCCAATCAAACTCTTCTATGACAACACTGAAGCTATTGCACTTGCCAAGGAGCCCAGGTTTCACAAGAAGACCAGGCACATCAAGCGTCGCTTCAACTCCATTCGTGAAAATGTTCAAGATGGAGACATAGATATTTGTAAAGTACATACGGACCTAAATGTAGCAGATCCGTTGACTAAACCTCTCCCTAGAGCAAAACATGATCAACACCAGAATTCCATGGGTGTTCGATTCATCACAATGTAACTAGATTATTGACTCTAGTGCAAGTGGGGGACTGTTGGAAATATGCCCTAGAGGCAATAATAAAAGCATTATTATTATATTTCCTTGTTCATGATAATTGTCTTTTATTCATGCTATAATTGTGTTATCCGGAAATCATAATACATGTGTGAATAAATAGACACCAACATGTCCCTAGTAAGCCTCTAGTTGACTAGCTCGTTGATCAACAGATAGTCATGGTTTCCTGACTATGGACATTGGATGTCATTGATAACGAGATCACATCATTAGGAGAATGATGTGATGGACAAGACCCAATCCTAAACATAGCACAAGATCGTATAGTTCATTTGCTAGAGTTTTTCCAATGTCAAGTATCTTTTCCTTAGACCATGAGATCGTGTAACTCCCGAATACCGTAGGAGTGCTTTGGGTGTACCAAACGTCACAACGTAACTGGGTGACTATAAAGGTATACTACGGGTATCTCTGAAAGTGTCTGTTGGGTTGACACGGATCAAGACTGGGATTTGTCACTCCGTATGACGGAGAGGTATCTCTGGGCCCACTCGGTAATGCATCATCACAATGAGCTCAAAGTGACCAAGTGTCTGGTCACGGGATCATGCATTACGGTACGAGTAAAGTGACTTGCCGGTAACGAGATTGAACGAGGTATTGGGATAGCGACGATCGAATCTCGGGCAAGTAATGTACCGATTGACAAAGGAAATTGTATACGGGGTTGCTTGAATCCTCGACATCGTGGTTCATCCGATGAGATCATCGAGGAGCATGTGGGAGCCAACATGGGTATCCAGATCCCACTGTTGGTTATTGACCGGAGAGCCATCTCGGTCATGTCTACATGTCTCCCGAACCCGTAGGGTCTACACACTTAAGGTTCGGTGACGCTAGGGTTGTAGGGATATGAATATGCAGTAACCCGAAAGTTGTTCGGAGTCCCGGATGAGATCCCGGACGTCACGAGGAGTTTCGGAATGGTCCGGAGGTAAAGAATTATATATAGGAAGTGCTATTTCGGCCATCGGGACAAGTTTCGGGGTCACCGGTATTGTACCGGGACCACCGGAAGGGTCCCGGGGGTCCACCGGGTGGGGCCACCTATCCCGGAGGGCCCCATGGGCTGAAGTGGGAGGGGAACCAGCCCCTAGTGGGCTGGTGCGGCCCCCTTGGGCCTTCCCCCTGCGCCTAGGGTTGGGAACCCTAGGGTGGGGGGGCGCCCCACTTGCCTTGGGGGGCACTCCACCCCCCTTGGCCGCCGCCCCCTTGGGAGATTGGATCTCCAGGGCTGGCGCCCCCCCCTTGGGGACCCTATATATAGAGGGGGGGAGGGAGGGCAGCCACACCCATGCCCCTGGCGCCTCCCTCTCCCCTCCAACACCTCCTCCTCCTCCGTAGAGCTCGGCGAAGCCCTGTCTGAGTACTGCTTCTCCACCACCACCACGCCGTCGTGCTGCTGCTGGAGCCATCTTCCTCAACCTCTCCTTCCCCTTGCTGGATCAAGAAGGAGGAGACGTCACGCTGACCGTACGTGTGTTGAACGCGGAGGTGCCGTCCGTTCGGCGCTAGGATCTCCGGTGATTTGGATCACGTCGAGTACGACTCCCTCATCCCCGTTCTTTGAACGCTTCCGCTCACGATCTACAAGGTATGTAGATGCATCTGATCACTCGTTGCTAGATGAACTCATAGATGGATCTTGGTGAAACCGTAGGAAATTTTTTGTTTTCTGCAACGTTCCCCAACAATGTATGACCACCAGAGCCCTGGCTCGTCTCCATGTCCCGTGCGCATCGCATGCCTCACCGCTATTACCGCGTCGAGCCTCCGCTGTCCCGGTCGAGTCTCAAGGGTCGCGAACCCACACCACTCAACCCCCACTGCAGAGTACCATCGATCATCACCGACCGATGACGAGTTTTACGCTTCCATCAGACCACCGGGCTCCAGTCCAAATTACGTGTCCCTCGCTTTTCCCCACTGAATAGGCTTCGACTCTATGAGCTCTTACGCCGTAGCCCCTCAATCAGCTCCACCTTCAACATGACTTCATGGTGGTTGTACGTGCCACCCCGCGCCCTGTCGACTCCAAGCTCTCGTGTGCACCGTCTTGAATCAACCCCGCGCCATAGCCTTGTCGAAGCCGCACAAGCCTCGGGCATGTGCACCATGTGTTTCCACGCCCAGAAGTCGGTCACCATCAGCATCACGCCCCTATGTCGTCGTCGCCGATTCCACCACCGTCTTCTGTACCAACCGACTTGCGTCGATCTGTCAGACTGTCCAGTCTGACGTAGGCTCCCAGATCATCTTCCGTGAATTTCCATCCATCACATAATATTTTCATCTTAGCTGGCTTGGCTTCCCGCAATGCCTTCAAGCATCTCTGTTGTGTCAACAAATCTTTCATCCGTGTCTGCCATAACCCAAGGTTTTCAGTTCCGTAAACTTCTCCACCTCAAACCTGGTACATGATAGCGCCATGGTTCTTTGTACGGCTGACCTTGTGAAAATTTATCTGAGCATTCCTCATGTGATGTCCAAGTACACCCTTATGTACTAAAATAGCAATTCCAACCAAAAGAAAATCTTTTGGTAATCACGTGATGGCTCCCTTGCACAACTCCCATGCATGCTAATTGCTTTGCCTTGCCTGTGCTTTCCAATGTACGCATATCACGTTGGATTATTCTGCCGATGTGATCTGACTGCCTCGTGCCTTTGTCTCCCGTGTCAACTGCTGCTTTCAAACAGCTACAGCTGCCCGGCTCGGAGACCAGGAGATCACGTCTCCTCCTGGGACTCGGTCCCTTTTTTTCCAAAACAAATCTCAACTTGCCTCGCATCAGCACGTTGCAACCTTCCGTGTGCTCTTGCATGACTCAGCTCCAAGCAGCCACCAATGCAACTTCAGGGCTTCCAACGCGATGTTGCCTCGTGCAACGCATGCATCTACCACGGCCTGGCCATTAGCACGCACACATGCCAGATTTGCTCTGCCACATGCCCGCCTGGCCACCACTGCATCTGCTGCCACCCTGTACGCGCCTCGGATTGGGCCCCTTTGTGTCCATGTTCGATCAACTCCCCGATCTCATCAAGACCGACCAATCTGCAACACCACGACACGTCGCCTGCTCAATCCGACCTCGCACCGTATGTACGCTCACCCGATCAATCGCCGCACGCCACACGCACACGCGCTGCCACCGATGCTTTGGCCTTGCTTCTATTCCAATCTTGTCGAAAACCACGCCGCTACCGGCTGCAATCTCAGACCCGATACTTCCTCTAGATCAACAATCCATAGCCTTCTCGAACCTTGCTCATGATACCACTTGTTAAAATAAATTCGAGGCATACCGTCGATCATCCGAAGACCAAGCAATCACACGAGCACAACACCGAGATTTGTTAACGAGGTTCATCGATATGGCTACATTCCCGGGGCCTGACGATGGGCGCTCCTCCCCATGACACCGCTACAATACTGCACCCGGTCGCCCTGGAAACTGGCACATGCCGCCGGCTTCCCCTGCGTTCCGGTGCTATTATGTTGGCATAGGTTACATCGTGTGTCTACCCCCGCTATATATGAGAGGCCTAGGATACAAGTGTCCTATTAGGACACGACTCCACATCCTATGTAAACACAATACAACTCCTAGTCCAACTGTAACCTACCTTGTACACAATATTCGACACAACTCTAACATCAATAATCAAACTTTTAGGCACAAAATCGAAAAAATCATTAGTAGCAAATGGTTCCTTAATGATAGTAAAAAGATTAGGATAAATACTTATAGATTTGAGATCCACAGTTTCTTTGCTAGAAGATTCACCTTTATTTTTTAGGAACATACATAAGCTTGTATATTTTAGTTGGAGGACTTGGAGTATTCTTTACGGAAGAAAAAACGGTCCCTAAATTGGTAATGATACCCTCAAGTTTATCGATTCTAGTAGAATCATGATTTATTCTTTCATTTACTATGGGTTCCTTCTCCTTAATATTTTTCAACGTGACTCCTACTTTAGATCCATATTGAGTAATTTGGTTGTGCATCTTTTTATCAAAATTTTCAATTAACTCTACGGTAGAAACTTTATTTTCAATAATTTCAAGTTTTTGCATTACATGCTCCAAAGTTAACATAGTTCCATTAACCAAAAGAGGGGGTGAGCCAAACAAATCTATCATAGCATTATAGGAATCAAAAGTGTGCCTACCCAAGAAATTCCCTCCGGTAATGGTATCAAGGACATATCGGTACCAAGGAGTAATGCCAACGTAAAAATTGCGGAGAAGAACGGAAGTGGGTTGCTTCCTGGTAGATCTATTTTGAGCATTGCAAATCCTATACCAAGCGTCTTTTAAATTTTCTCCTTCCCTTTGTTTAAAATTAAGAACTTCATTCTCGGGAGACAACGGAGCAAATAGGGGACTAGCCATAACGACAAGCAAGCAACACTCGAGCAAACAAGAAACGGGCAAAAAGAGGCAAATAGAGAAATAGAGGGAGGATAGAGAGAGAGGGCGAATAAAACGGCAAGGGTGAAATGGGAGAGAGGAAAACGAGAGGTAAATGGCAAATAATGTAATCTTTGAGATAAGGGTTTTGTGATGGGTACTTGGTATGTTGACTTTTGCGTAGACCTCCCCGACAACGGTGCCAGAAATCCTTCTTGCTACCTCTTCAGCATTTGCGTTGGTTTTCCTTGAAGAGGAAAGGGTGATGCAGCAAATTAGCGTAAGTATTTCCCTCAGTTTTTGAGAACCAAGGTATCAATCCAGTAGGAGGCCTCGCACGAGTCCCTCGCACCTACACAAACAAATAAATCCTCGCAACCAACGCGGTAAGGGGTTGTCAATCCCTACATGTTCAATTACGAGAATGGGATCTGATAGATATGATAAGATAATATTTTTGGTATATTTATGATAAAGATGCAAAGTAAAATAAAAGGCAAAGGAAATAAATAAGTATTGGAAGATTAATATGATAGAAGATAGACCCCGGGGCCATAGGTTTCACTAGTGGCTTCTCTCGAGAGCATAAGTATTCATGGTGGGTAGACAAATTACTGTTGAGCAATTGACAGAATTGAGCATAGTTATGAGAATATCTAGGTATGATCATGTATATAGGCATCACGTCCGAGACAAGTAGACCGACTCCTGCCTGCATCTACTACTATTACTCCACACATCGACCGCTATCCAGCATGCATCTAGAGTATTAAGTTCAAGAGAACAGAGTAACGCTTTAAGCAAGATGACATGATGTAGAGGGATAAACTCATGCAACATGATGAAAACCCCATCTTGTTATCCTCGATGGCAACAATACAATACGTGCCTTGCTGGCCCTACTGTCACTGGGAAAGGACACCGCAAGATTGAACCCAAAGCTAAGCACTTCTCCCACTGCAAGAAAGATCAATCTAGTAGGCCAAATCAACCTGATAATTCGAAGAGACTTGCAAAGATAACCAATCATACATAAAAGAATTCAGAGAAGATTCAAATATTTTTCATAGATAAACCTGATCATAAACCCACTATTCATCGGTATCAACAAACACACCGCAAAAGAAGATTACATTGAATAGATATCCACAAGAGAGGGGGAGAACTTTGTATTGAGATCCAAAAAGAGAGAAGAAGCCATCTAGCTAATAACTATGGACCCGTAGGTCTGAGGTAAACTACTCACACTTCATCGGAGGGGCTATGGTGTTGATGTAGAAGCCCTCTGTGATCGATGCCCCCTCTGGCGGAGCTCCGGAACAGGCCCCAAGATGGGGTCTCGTGGATACAGAAAGTTATGGCGGTGGAATTAGGGTTTTGGCTCCTGAAAGATCGTGGATGTCTCCTAGAGGGGGGGTGAATAGGAGCTTTAAAATAATTACGGTTTAGGCTTGAACAAATGCGGAATAAACCTAGCGGTTAATTTGTGAAACACAAAACCTACAACAACTAGGCTCACCAATGTGCACCAACAACTTATACTAAGCAAGATAAACAACTATGTGATAGTAAGATATATGACAAGAAATAATATGGCTATCACAAAGTAAAGTGCATAAGTAAAGGGCTCGGGTAAGAGATAACCGACGCACGCGGAGACGATGATGTATCCCAAAGTTCACACCCTTGCGGATGCTAATCTCCGTTTGGAGCGGTGTGGAGGCACAATGCTCCCCAAGAAGCCACTAGCGCCACCGTAATCTCCTCACACCCTCGCACAATGCAAGATGCAGTGATTCCACTAAGGGACCCTTGAGGGCGGTCACCGAACCCATACAAATGGCAACCCTTGGGGGCGGTCTCCGAACCCGTACACTTTGGCAACCCTTGGGGGCGGTCACCGGTACCCGTCAAATTGCTCGGGGCAATCTCCACAACCTAATTGGAGAACCCGACGCTTGCCCGGAGCTTTACACCACAATGATTGAGCTCCAAACACCACCAACCATCTAGGGCGCACAAGCACCCAAGAGCAACAAGCTCAAAGGTACCAAGCACCCAAGAGTAACAAGCTTCTCAACTTGTAACTTCCACGTATCATGTGGAGAACTCAAACCGATGCACCAAATGCAATGGCAAGGGCACACGGAGTGCCCAAGTCCTTTTCTCTCAAATCCCACCGAAGCAACTAATGCCAGGGAGGAAAATGAGAGGAAGAACAAGAAGGAGAACACCAAGAACTCCAAGATCTAGATCCAAGGGGTTCCCCTCACCTAGAGGAGAAAGTGATTGGTGGAAACGTGGATCTAGATCTCCTCTCTCTTTTCCCTCAAAAACTAGCAAGAATCCATAGAGGGATTGAGAGTTAGCAAGCTCGAAGAACGTCAACAATGGGGGAAGAACACGAGCTCAAAGGATAAGGTTCATTGGGGAAGAAGACCCCCTTTTATAGGTGGGGAAAAATCCAATCATTATGCTCACAGCCCGCACCGAGCAGTACTACCGCTAGAGCGGTAGTAGCCCTTTGAAACACAACAGCAAGGAAGCAAAAAAAAGCCAGAAGAACCGTCTTAGTGGTAGTACCGCTTGACCTGACGGTACTACCGCTAGGGGTAGCGGTACTACTGCTAAGGGTAGCGGTACTACTGCTTGCGAGCGGTACTAAAAAAATTACATCCGTGCCTACCACCGTTGGAATTGTGACGAGTTTTTGGTCCCGAGTGAAAGTAGCCACGGAAGTAGCCGCGGTAGTACTGCTCCAAGAGGTAGTACCGCTCCCAAGAGCGGTAGTAAAAAATTACATCCGCTCCAGTCCGCGGTAGTACCACTGCAGCCTTTTCAGAACACCAAAACTGACACAACTTCTGCAAACGGACTCCGAATTCGACGAAACCAAGTTTGTTGGAAAGCTAGAGACAAGGGCTAACACAATCTTGATAGAAATACCAATAAGAAGAAAATGAGAAAAGGCCCAAAAGAAAATGGTGAGAACCCTTCCTCGGATAAGACCGGTAAAACCTCCAACACCGAAAACATCATAGAAGACGCATGCAAACTCCGTTTTCGATGAACTCAAGCTTGTCATAAAGATGACCATAAGCTCTAAGACTCACAAATAGAACCAAAGAATAACCAAGAAACATGATGCAAGGGTGCAATGGTTTGAGCTCTCGATGAATGATACGATCAAGCTACTCACTTGAGAGCCCCCCTTGATAGTACGGCTATCGATCCTATAACCCGGTCTCCCAACTACCACCATGAGACCGGTAAAATAGAAAACCTATCAAGGGCAAAGCTTTGCCTTGCACATGATCCACTTTAGCTAGATGATGACGATCTTGTCCTCCTCAAGATGGACCACCTTTCTTGATTGCGTTGGGTCGATGGAGACTAGATGATTGCTCCCCCATACTCCACTATGGGTGAGCCACTCTTCGGCACATCTTCACATGTCCATTGACACCACAATGGATGGCAAGCTTCAAGCACTTGATCTCTTCGTGATTCTCCACTTGAACTTGCACATGGCAATCTTGATGATGATCACCACTTGATGTCATCCTTCCCATGGGTTGTATGATATCATCCTCTTGACGCAAGCCCATGGACACGTACCTAACCCCACATAGACTCTCACATAGACTCTCACATAGACCATGGGTTAATACACAAAGTGTAATGGACAATGTTTACCATACCATGGGATCACTTGATCCCTCTTGGTACATCTTCTACTCTTTGTGAGTTGATCAACTTGATTCACTCTTGACTTAGTCTTGATCAACCTTGACTCTTTCCAACTCTCTTCATTTGGATGATTTCTTGAAGGTAAACATGAATGATCACACAATCTTCTTCTTGAAGACATGCTTGCAATAAGCTCAACACTCACATGATAAATCTTTGGATAATTCCTTAATAGCACCTTGGTCAACCCATATACTCCTTGAAACCAACACATGGACTTCAAGAAATGCCTATGGAAAATCCTTCAAATATAACTCAATGCAACCATTAGTCCATAGAGAATGTCATCAATTACCAAAACCACACATGGGGGTACCGCATGTCCTTTCAGTTTCCCCCATTTTGGTAATTGATGACAATCACTTTCAAGAGAGTTTATATAAGGAATTATGCATCACCATGCAATGCAACAACCGATAATGCATGCGTAGGAGATGCGTATGCTTAGGAACAAACCAAAGCCAGAAGAGACAACTCTCTAAACTTCTCCACAAAACTCTCTGAAACTTCTCCCCCATTGGCATCGATTGCCAAAATGGGCTAAAAGCTTAGAAGGCCAATATAAAATGTGTTCCTCCATAAATTGTGTATTTCTCAACAAGAGAGTGGAATACAGTACACATATCCAACGGTAAATACTTGGAGGAAGACATACTATATTGAGGCCCAAAGATTGCAAAAGGAAGATATGCCACAAAGACATAATCAAAGAGAGAAACAAGCAATCAAGCAATCAAATGATACCAATTGAAGCAAGCTATCAAAAGATACCAATTGAACCAACTAGGCCAATGATCCTGCGAGCCACATGAATAAAGGATATTATGATAAGAGCAGAGCAGTGTTCTAAAGAAACTAGAGAAGCTCCCCTTGATTTGTGCACATCAAGAATATTTGTATTTGGATACAAAGTGTACAAAATAGGATCATAGCTCCCCCAAAATCAATAGAAACTTACAACAAGTGTAAGTGCGCATATAGGAAACAAAGCCTAGTACTTGCAACAAACACAAGGTTGAGCAACAAGTAAAAGAGGCAACTTAAGAATGGGCTCAACCAAAATGATGTGTGTGAGTCAAGGCAATGAACTTGAGAAGACTAATATATGGATGAGCATTAAGCATCAACATAGTCTTGGATACTAGAGATACAAGGTGCATGACATTTCCTCCCCACACACACACCAAGCAAAAGGGTTCACAAGCACACTAAAAATGCACAATGAATAACCAACACTTGTGACAAACCATGGTGAAGAAAGAAAATGATAGCTTTGTCAAGAGGAGGGATACCAATCAAAATGGCAAAAGCATCATTAAGACAAGCAAGAGAAAAATAATATCTTCACCACAACAGAGTGCATCAAGATGCAACGCTATATGATCTGCACTCAAGGTAAGTCCTTTCACATAACCACCAAGGAAAGGTGGACGTTAAAGAATAAGGATATCAACTAGAGATGTAACTCCTCTCAAGTGTATAAGATTCTAGGTGGATGAAAATCATGATGATATCAATCCACAAAGAAGGATATACACACGAAAAGGTTACAAAAAGGAAAGAACAATATATCCACAAGGAAGTCATAAATATACCAATAAGAAATTTTCTTGAGAGCATAGCACATGGCTAGATATGGTCTTATTGTATATAAACGAACTCCTACCGCACAACCATCAAAGACATCACAACTAGCAACATGAGATCATTGTTGAGATGCTTTGAGAAAGGGAACAAGTATCACAAGAATGAATGAATACGATGCCATGATACAACCTACACAAGGTTGATGCAAGAAATGTGTGCATGAAGAATATGAAGATACTTGTTACCGAGTTAACATTGGAAGGATGTAGTAGATACCAATTGAAGGTAGATAGTAGTTCATTAAGCATCCTAGCTTGACTCCAATAAGCACATGGTGACACCACCTTCCTTGTGAGTGAGCCGAGCATCCAATGTATCTCCAATTGTTCCTAGAACAATGTAACACCCTCGATGCGACTAGAGCTCCCACGTGTCGAGGCACGACTTAGAGACATAATCGCATTGAAGGCATATGTTGCAAGTTAGGCAATCTTCACAACATCCCATGTAATATGAATAATAAAGGGGAGGACATAGTTGGCTTACACTCGCCACGTCAATCAAGAACATGAATAACATTACATCATCCAAAACACTCATGGCCTGACTACGGCGCCAAAATAGAAGAGAACCCAACATGCGACATGGCCTCGAATCAAACCCCAACTAGGCACCACTACTGATCATCAGGAAAAGACACGTAGTAATGCTGAGAGTCCTCGTCGAACTCCCACTTGAGCTCGTACTCGTCACCTGGAGCGGAATCACCTGGACCTGTGCCGGTGTACTAAAGTAGGGGTACCCTTAGTACCCCGAACTTGTGCACGGGCAGTCGCAGCGTCCCGCGGCAAGGCCTGCCAGATCACCGCCAAGATTCTCCGTGGTCCCTCTGAAGACCATTCAAGAACAAAGTACTCAAGACAAGACCCCGGCAAGAGGAGCTTGCCGGGAAGAAGGCAAGACCCCGGCAAGAGGAGCTTGCCGGGAAGAAGGCAAGACCCCGGCAAGAGGAGCTTGCCGGGAAGGCCATCAGAAGCGTTCCAAGGCCCCAGCAAGAGGCGCTTGCCGGGAAGGCCGTCCGAGGCATTCCAAGGAACTTGCCGCGGCGCGCTATGCGCCCCGACAAGGCCCGGTGAGCGACAAGCTCCCGGAAGCGACAAGTCGACGGCCGCGGCAAGGCGCTTGCCGCGGCAAGCCCCCACTCCACGCCCGCGCTCCAGCACATCCACCCACGTGTCGCTCCGGGGCCCCTCCCGAGCGCACGTGGCAGGAGGCTGCGCAGCTAGGGGCGTGCGGTGGCGCGCAGGCGCTGACAAGACAACCATCGTGGCAAGACGGTGGCGTCCCTAGCGGTCCCTTTCGGTGCTGTCTAGGCGACACAGACGGGCATTTAATGCCCTTGTCCCCTGCCGTCAGGGTTAGGTATGATAACACTGTAGCAGCTAGCTGTGCCTACTACAGCACCTAGCTGTGCCTACCCACGGCACCCTTTCCATTTTTGCCCTTGGCCCCCGTTGCTCTATGTCGGTAACCCCTTGAGTATAAAAGGAGGCCCGTGTGCAACGTAGAGGGGGTCGGCCATCTGGAGAGCTCTCGCGAGGTTCAGCAATTCCACACACTCACGCTCGCTCCCGAGCTAGAAATCAATACCAATCCACAAAGCAGGAGTAGGGTTTTACGCATCCGTGCGGCCCGAACCTGGGTAAATCGCTCGCGTGCTTCGCCCCGATTTACTCCTCGCACGACCAACCGCCCGCTTGCTTCGCCTCGATCTGCTCTTTGCGCAACCTCTGCCCCCCGCCGAACCAAAAGGGACCCGGTCCGCCGGTCCCATAGGTGCCCGTGGATCAGAAACCCCGGCATCTCTGGCGCGCCAGGTAGGGGGCGTCGAAGTGGTGTGAATCAGATCCAGCGTTCTTGCGAGCTAGATCTTCATCTTCTTCATCAACATGCCACCGAAGAAGAAAGTTTCGGAGGCAGCTGCTCCGTCCGCGCCGAGCCACCCACCGCCGAAGCAAACAGATGGTGGGGCAGGCGCCGACGGAGGAACACGCGTCGACGAGGGAACTCGCGGTGCTGCCAGGTCCCAGGGCAAGGCTGCGCTGCCCGCCGGCGGCGTAGCCGGCTCCCACAACGACCAGGGGCACTCCAAGACCTCGGCGTCCGTGCATGCACCGCGCCCATCTCAGGAGGCGCGGGACCGACAGCGTCATGGTACTCACGGTACCATGCGCTCGCTGGATCAAGATCGAGCTGGTGGATCTCGGAGTGCCCAAGACCACCATGCACATCAACACACCCAGAACAGATAAGTTGCCAAAGCCTGAGCAACCAGATCTCTAATTTTTAAGCTATTCCCCGCGGATCGGCTCACTTTGTATGAGAAGCCTGTGCGCGGAGGAGCCAACTCGTAGCTGGCTGCGCCCTTGCGTTGTTTCGAGCTCGCTCAACATTAGGTGAGCTGCGGCTAGTTGCTACACTAACCGCCCCCTTGCATTGTTTTGAGCCTGCTCAACAACGTAAGTTAGCTGCGGCTAGTTGCTACACTAGCCGCGCCCTTACTTTGCTTCGAGCCCCGCTCAGCAACTTAAGTGAGCTGCAGCTGGCTGCGACAAGGTTTCTTGCCGGTAGCGACACCGCCAGTTCCGCGCCCAGCGGTCGCGGTTCGGATGCCTGCACCGGCAAGTTCCCTAAAAAGCGTAGGGCAAAAACATACAAAGTTGACGCCGAAGTGGGAAGGCCCTTACCGGGTGAAACGAGTCACTGGGCCCGGCGCTGTCCGCCTTGAGACTGAAGATAGCATCCCAGTGAGCAACTCCTGGAACATCGAGCGTCTTCGTAGGTTTTACCCGTAAGGCGCGGTTGTCGGAACCCGTTCCGGCAACCACCTCTTGTACAAAGTCTTGCCACTGTTGCATGTGATCCTTTGTACGAGGCCGGGCGCAGATCCCGTGCGCAGTAAAGCTCGTGTGCTCCGCACATTTTGTCGATTTTATGCTTTCTATTTTCTGGCATATATGATCTGACATTTGTGCAGCACCAACCCCACGGTAAGCGATAACGAGCTGCAAGGCTCTATATCTTTATTTTCTCTTCTTTCTTTTCTTCCTTCTTCCAAGGAAAGAAAGGATCCCTCACCCACAAGTTTGCCGGGGGGAAGGGAGAAGAAAAGGATATGGACCAGGCGTCGTTCAAGAATTTCGCCTTGCCGGGAAGCAAACGACAGAAAAGCTAAGTTGCCAAAGTTTGAGCAGCCAAGTTTTTTAAATTTTAAGTTATCTCCCTTGAACGACTGCACTTTGTATGGGAAACCTGTGCGCGGAGGAGCCAACTCGTAGCTGGCTGCGCCCTTGCGTTGTTTCGAGCTCGCTCAACAGCATTAGGTGAGCTGCGGCTAGTTGCTACACTAGCCGCGCCCTTGCATTGAGCCTGCTCAACAACGTAAGTTAGCTGCGGCTAGTTGCTACACTAGCCGCGCCCTTACTTTGCTTCGAGCCCCGCTCAGCAACTTAAGTGAGCTGCAGCTGGCTGCGACAAGGTTTCTTGCCAGTAGCGACACCGCCAGTTCCGCGCCCAGCGCTCGCGGTCCGGATGCCTGCACCGGCAAGTTCCCTAAAAGCGTAGGGCAAAAACATACAAAGGGAGGAGTCAAGTAAAGGGAATAACATTGCAATGCCTACCCAGAAGAAAATTATATTACAAAATAGCTTGTCGCAGCTCTAATAAATGTTTTCTATGACATAGCTAGCAGCGACAAGGAAAGAAGGAAACCGGCGGCCTAGTCGACGCGGTCGCCCTCGACCCTCTTGATCCCGCTCACCTTGTCCACAATGGGTGCGACAAGGGCCTTGAGCTCTTCCTGATCGATATCAGGCGGCAAGGATCTGAGGACGTTGTGGAGGCGGAGGCCTGGATTGCGGAAGGCAACCTTCATCAACACCTTCTGAAGGGCTCCCGCATAGATCTCGCGCGACTCGTCGGCCAGCCGCTTCGGGATCTTATCCCGGAGCCGCTGGAGTGCTGTCGCCACGCCTTGGAAGAACATAGTGAGCTTGGCGCTAGGTTGGAGGTTCTCGTCAGAGGAGTACCCGAAGTCCTCCACCCCCAGCTGCGCCAGCTCCTTGTTGATGTCCCCGGCGGCGTTCACGAGGCTCTCTGTCCAGTGCTCCACCGTATCCCTAAAGGCATTTTGGGTGGTGGCAGCACTCTCCAGCAACGCCTTGTCGGCATCGATCTCCTTCTTCAAGGCCGCCTCCCGCTCCTTGGCGCCGTCCAGCGCCTTGGTCAAAGCGACCAGCCTCGACTCGAGGGCGGCATTGGAGTCCTTGGCGGCACTGAGCTCTTCGCCATATGCTTTGCGGTCAGCCTCCAGTTGCACCACCTTCATCTCCAGCACCTTTTTGGCGGCCTCGGCAGCGGCGGCAGCGTCCTCCGCTTGCTTGAGGGCTCCGCCTAGTTTCTCCTCGCGCGCGGCAAGCTCCTCCTCATGAGCGTCGAGGTTGACCTTCCGCTGCGCCTGCTCGCCCACTTCCGCGGCTAGCTTCACGGCGGCAAGTCGCTGCAGCTCTTCGGCTTCGGCCTTCTCGAGGAGAAAGGCCTTCTTCGCCTCAGCGAGCTGCTCCCGCTCCTCTGCCAAGGATCGGACGGCTTCCCGGTGGAAACCCGCGAGCTCGTCTGCGCGCTTCTCAATGTCTGCTCCCGCCTTCACGACAAGCACCTCGCGGGACTCCAGCTTGTCTTGTCGCGCGCGGTAGAGCGACATCAACCTGCGCAGCAGCCGCTCCTCTTCGGGCTCATTGCTACTGTTGCTCGGCGCGTCGACCAGCTTCAGACCCGCGGAGGCAAGCACTTCCCCGTCGAAGACCTCCCCCTCGACCGGCGCCCTGGAGCTTGATGCCCAGGGGAGGTTGATGAAGACGCCTTCGTCGGCTTTCAAGTAAACGCCCGGCTGGGGCTCCTCGATGCTTGGCGCTGCGGCTTCGGCGGACGGGTCGGCGGTCGGTGCAGCGCCTGGCGCTCCTGCGGCCTCTGGGCTGTCAGTACGATCGCCAGATCCCTCACCAGCCGCCGCGGCGCCAGCCTCGACGGCCTCGGCGCTGGCGGCGTCGCCACCACCGGCTGCGTCCTCAGCGGCGACCTCGGTCTCCATCCGCTCCGCAGCGGATGGGTCTGATGGCCGGCAAAGGGGGAAAGAGTCAAACAAGATCCAGCCAAAAACTCAAAGAGACCAGAAGAAGAAGAACCCAAGGGAAGATTTGAAGCAAGGAGATTACCTGCGCTGGGCTCGGTGGCCATGGTCTCTGCCGCTGGGGGGATGCTGGTGCCGTCCCTTGGCGGAGAGCTTCCCCTTGCCGGAGAGCCACCCCCTGCCGATGAATCTCTTGCCGGAGAATTTTCCCTGGGCGGCATAGTTGAAGCAGATGGCATGCCGGGGGCTGTCTCCGGACGCTCCTGGTGAGGCTGCTCTGCTCCTACACAAGGCAACAAGCGGATATCAGCAAAGACAAGTACCCATGCGCGCCTCACCGCGGCAAAAAGTTCACACACTTACGCTGGGGGCTGCCATGGAGGAAAGTCGCCAGGTCCGGCAAGGTTGTCTCGGGCGCGCCACCTGTTGTCGCAGTGGGCACGTCTTCAACGATGACCACCGGGGCCTTAGCTCTCTTTGCCGCTCTCTGGGCCAGAGTCCTAAAAAGGAGCAGGCCCAGGGAAAAGCAATTGAGAAGCAAGAACAACAACAAAAACCGAAGAAATGCGAGTACATCAAGAGAAGCTTACTCTTCTTCATCCTCCTCGTCGGAGCTCAGCACGGAGAAGTCGAAGCCCGGCGCACTCCCAGAGCGAGGAGGCGGAGGAGAAGCTTCCCTTGGCCGCTTAGCGGGAGCAGTGGTGGCGGTCTGAGAAGACCCCGCTCTGGCTGTCGGCACGGCACGGGAAGCGGCAGGGACCAAAGCGGTGGTCCGGCTGGACCCCGCTCCAGTTGCCGTCGTAGCATGAGGCGCTCCCGCGGCAACGGTGTTTGCCGAGGTCGAGCGCATCACGCGGCGTGGCGACTGTTGACCCGCTTGCCGCTCCGCCTCATCGCCAGCCTTGCGGAGACGCCTCCTGGGCGGCGTTGGGGCCTCTGATTCTGGTGGGCCGTCCGGAGGCAAGGAGGAAGAGGAGTCGACTTGCCGCGAGCTGCCCGTATCTTTGGTAGGCTCGCTCGGCTCAGCATCTTGCCCGGCAAGCCCCTCCTTGCCGGCAGACTCCCCTTGCTCGCCACAGCTCGCCACTTCTGCCGCGTCTACTTCCGCGGTGGTGAACCCAAACTCGCCCGCGGCTGCGGCTGCCGCCGCCTCCTCCAGCCTGGTGGCAATGCGCGCCATCTCCGCGTCAGTGGTGTCGCGGGTGAGGCCGTCTTTCTCGTCGGGGCAGACGGCCACTTCCACCAAGTTGTCGAAGAAGTGCTGCACGACCTCGTCGGCAGGCTCCTGCCAAGTTGGCACAATCCCGTGCGAGTCGCATTCCGGCATCATTGCACGGATGCGGTCGAGCGCGGAGTTGTTGCACAAAGGAACGACGCCCCCCGGCAACCTGAACACCTCGGGATGCTGGGGGTCATACTTGAACAGCTCCTGCAGCATCGCATGGAGCTCCACAA
Organism: Triticum urartu; assembly: GCF_003073215.2. Lineage (NCBI taxonomy): Eukaryota > Viridiplantae > Streptophyta > Magnoliopsida > Poales > Poaceae > Triticum > Triticum urartu. The sequence goes on along the minus strand of NC_053027.1, from coordinate 518,267,300 downwards.
CTGTGAAGTTGTAGTTGAGGCCCGGCCGCAGCCTTATAATGTCTGCCGCGTTCTTGAACTCCCAAGTTGGCCTCCCCCGCTCTTGTAGGGGGGCGATGCGGCGGCGGAGGAAGTCTGCGCCAACCGCGCCGACAGTGAGCCCGGCATTCCGGAGGCGCAGGATCCTGGTGACGGCGATCCCCAGCCTGTCATCCTCCGGGGCCAGGTCGCTCCAGTCGTCGCCGCGCGCCACCGGGGTTTGGCGCCGGGCGGTGAAAGGCTGCGGACTCTCCTCAACAATCCAGCACCAATCAGCCCTCCACTCCTCCCACTTGCCGCGGAACTCTCCCTCCAGGTAGGTCTCCTTCTTGCCGGTCCTCGAGATCCAGGCGATCCCGCCGGATAGAGGCTCTCCTCTCTTTACTCGAGGGGTGAAGAAATGGCGGAAGAGGGCTACATTGGGAAGAACTCCGACAAAGTTTTCGCAGAGATGCGCGAAAACTGCCATCGTCAGAACGGCGTTGGGGGTGAAGTCGAGGAGGTGGAACCCATAGGTGTTCATGACGTCGCAGAAGAAATCAGAGAAGGGCGGGCAGAGCCCGCAATAGAAGAACAACGCGAAGAAGGCGTACCCATTTGGGGCAGTCTTACAGGCGGCGGCGGGGAGAACTCTTGTGCGCGGATGCGCGTGCGTCTCCGCCGACCAGAACAGAGAATAGTCCGCCTTCAGCTCCGTCGCGCCGAGCCTGGGGGGGAAAACGGCCCGCGTCCTCCGCAGCGCCGCGAGCCGCTGTGCCTCGGTCGTCTTCACGGTCTTCCCCCTGTCGGCTTTCGGAGCCATGGCGGAAGCAGTGGAGGGGATCGACGGCGTTGGTGGTGCTGGCGACGGGGGAGGGCGGAGCGCTGCTCTCTCTCTCTCTGCTTTGGGGAGGCGAGAGGGCGGCGGAGATTTCCGAGATTGGGAACGGCAACGGGCGAATGGGCCAACTGCCGCCGCTTCCCCTGCTCTTAAAGGGGGAAGGGGGCGGACATTCCGCATTTCGAGAGAAGGAACCCCCACGACGCCGCATTCAACGCATGCCGTCGGGGGGAGGGCGCGGTGGAGGCGGAGGAAGATTCGGCGTAACCTAGGCCGCGCGTGCCCGTGCACTGTTTTGGGCCTGGCCCAACAGCGCTCGGCACCGTGTCTGGCCCAGGCCCGGGGGCTCCTATCAGTGTACTCAAGTAGGGGTACCCTTAGTACCCCGAACTTGTGCACGGGCAGTCGCAGCGTCCCGTGGCAAGGCCTGCCAGATCACCGCCAAGATTCTCCGTGGTCCCTCTGAAGACCATTCAAGAACAAAGTACTCAAGACAAGACCCCGGCAAGAGGAGCTTGCCGGGAAGAAGGCAAGACCCCGGCAAGAGGAGCTTGCCGGGAAGGCCATCAGAAGCGTTCCAAGGCCCCGGCAAGAGGCGCTTGCCGGGAAGGCCGTCCGAGGCATTCCAAGGAACTTGCCGTGGCGCGCTACGCGCCCCGACAAGGCCCGGTGAGCGAAAAGCTCCCGGAAGCGACAAGTCGACGGCCGCGGCAAGCCCCCACTCCACGCCCACGCTCCAGCACATCCACCCACGTGTCGCTCCGGGGCCCCTCCCGAGCGCACGTGGCAGGAGGCTGCGCAGCTAGGGGCGTGCGGTGGCGCGCAGGCGCTGACAAGACAACCATCGTGGCAAGACGGTGGCGTCCCTAGCGGTCCCTTTCGGTGCTGTCTAGGCGACACAGACGGGCATTTAATGCCCTTGTCCCCTGCCGTCAGGGTTAGGTATGATAACACTGTAGCAGCTAGCTGTGCCTACTACAGCACCTAGCTGTGCCTACCCACGGCACCCTTTCCATTTTTGCCCTTGGCCCCCGTTGCTCTATGTCGGTAACCCCTTGAGTATAAAAGGAGGCCCGTGTGCAACGTAGAGGGGGTCGGCCATCTGGAGAGCTCTCGCGAGGTTCAGCAATTCCACACACTCACGCTCGCTCCCGAGCTAGAAATCAATACCAATCCACAAAGCAGGAGTAGGGTTTTACGCATCCGTGCGGCCCGAACCTGGGTAAATCCCTCGCGTGCTTCGCCCCGATTTACTCCTCGCACGACCAACCGCCCGCTTGCTTCGCCTCGATCTGCTCTTTGCGCAACCTCCGCCCCCCGCCGAACCAAAAGGGACACGGTCCGCCGGTCCCATAGGTGCCCATGGATCAGAAACCCCGGCAACCTGCATCTGGAGTTATAGTATCTGTGAGCAACAGGGACTCAGCAATCTCGCACCCTCACGATCAAAACTATTTAAGCTCATAGGAATGGGTAAGGCAAATATAAGTGGAGCTGCAGCAAGCGACTAGCATATATGGTGGCTATCTTATTCGCAAAGAGAGCGAGAAGAGGAGGCGAAGCACGAGCGAGAAGCTAGAAGAACAACCTGCGCAAGCATAACTCCAACACCGTGTCCACTTCCCGGACTCCGCCGAGAAGAGGCCATCACGGTAACACACTCAGTTGATTCATTTTAAATAAGTTAAGGTTCAAGTTATCTACAACCGGACATTAACAAATTCCCATCTGCCCATAACCGCGGGCACGGCTTTCGAAAGTTCAATCCCTGCAGGGGAGTCCCAACTTAGCCCATGACAAGCTCTCA